>NW_007245150.1:18018-104188 GCF_000164805.1 Carlito syrichta | reverse complement strand
CTGTGTGTGTGTGTGTGTGTGTGTGTGTGTGTGTGTGTGTGTGTGTGTGTGTGTTTATGTATCTAGTGACTGTGACTAAACGCTATTAATTTTCTCCCTATGTAGGAAAACATGAGATCATTTCTTAGGAGGAATCTGTCAACAACCTAATTATGTTAAACCATCAGCAAACAAACCGAGATTTTGCAGAGCCCCCCCACCCCTTGGCCCCAGCATAATTTTGAATGCTGATTGGAAAAATATTTGCAGTGCAGAGCAGGCTATATCTAAACTCCAATTGGGATTTTCCATTCATCGTCCTACCCATGCCCTGTTCTCCCACTCACCTGTCACCTCAGGACCATGAATGCTTGACCAGTGCATTCCAACACCCAAGGCATGTTACTGAATCCCCACTCAAAGCCCCATCCTAGTGAGAGTCAGGGGATCTAAGTTTCTGAGGCAAAACCAAAACAAAGCCACAAATATCAGTTCATGGAGTGCTACTGAATGGTCACTTGTCATCTTCTTGAGATTTTAGGAGGCCTTTTAATCATCAACATTTGAAAATAATTCAAAAACATTGAGGAGGGATTCTTGGGAGGCAAGAGATCTAGAATCAACAGACCATCAGTGTATTTTGCAGACCCATATGAGCCCCATGGTGTCACGCTTCTATCAGTTTAAAGTTGTTTGACGTTAATGTTTCTCCTAGATCTTATATTATCACTCATTTGCCAAAGGCTTTTCATGCAAACCTGAGCTATCCATCACAAAATATCATTATTTACCTGGAAAAAGGAACAGAAAAAAAAAAAAAGGATACAGGCACTTGGTAACTCAGAAACTCTTAACCTTTCTGAGACTCACTTTCCTTATCTGCAACACAGAGACACATACATTAAATGGCAAAAATAAAAATGAACAAGACCTAGTGTTTCTTGAGGACTTATAACTTGCATGGCATTATTCTCATTGCTTTGGCTATACTGACTCTTTTAGTCGTCATACGAACTCTGCAATGTAGGTACTATTATAATTTCCATTTCTTAGATGAGAAAACAGAGGTACACATAGGTTAAATAACAGGCCTGGGCTCATATTATCAGTATTATAATGCAAAAACTGAAGTTATTAATATTATAATTATCTTTCAGCATGGCTGTAAGAAATATATCATTTTAATGTTAAATTAAAAAGCAATAGCCAATGGCCATTATTAATAAAACAAACAACAGATGTTGGCGAGGATGTGGAGAAAAAGAAATGCTTCTACACTGCTGGTGGGAATGCAAACTAGTCCACCCACTTTGGAAGACAGTGTGGTGACTTCTGAAAGAACTAGAAATTGAGACCCAGCAATTCCCCTATTGGGAATGTACCCAGAGGAATTCAAATCATTCTACTAAAAAGATACCTGCACACGAATGTTTGCTGCAGCCCTATTCACAATAGCAAAAACATGGAACCAACCATGCTGCCCACGGAAGCTGGACTGGATGAAAAAAATGTGGTACATGTACACAATGGAATATTATGTAGCCATAAAGAAGGAAAAACATATGGACTTCGCAGCAACTTGTATGGATTTAGAGTCGAACGTACTCAATGATCTATCACAGAAACAAAGAACAGAGTACCATATGTTCCCATTCATAAGCAGACCTTGAACAATTATCATAATACTATAAGAAAGGGATTAACAGTTGTGAGAAACTGTCAGGGGATGGGGTGGAATTGGCAGTTGAAGAAAACTGCTAGGGGAGGGAGGGGCACACCTCATCAACAAGGGTATCTACATAATCAACATTTGTATACCTAGCCCTGAATTGTACCCTACATCTTTACAATTAAAAAAAAAAAGCAGTAGCTATCCTTTGTTAAATAATTGCCATAAAGCAGGTGCCATAGTAATCATTTTTATATAAATGATCTAATTTAAACAAATTAAGTTTACTGAGTAGATTTGAATAAATAAACTTAAAGGACTTAAGTAAGTACATTTTAAGTCTACTGGGGTGGGTTGGAGTAACATTCTATGATAACCTACATTTTATAAATATGAAAACTGAAGATTAGAGAGGTTCATAACTTGACTAGACACATGGCTAGCAAGAGACAATAGTAACCTATTTAAATCACAACTTCCACAGGGGTACCTGTACAATGAACATTTGTATATCTAACCCTGAATTGTACCCCACATATTTAAAATTAAAAATTAAAAAAAAAATCACACCTTCCGACTTCCTAGCTCTCCTAGCAATTAATATCTCATTATTAGTTAACTTAATGCCAGAGGAATGTTAACCATAGGGCTTGGGTAGAATCCAAAAAATACCACAGGACATAAACCCATTCAGTACTAACTACCTGCTTTGGACAGCCTCCCGGTACTCCTGGTACTGGACGTGCTGTCACCCCTGGTGAGCACCGTGATGCCCCCAAAACTCGCAGTCTTGGTCATGGTGGGCTTCAGATTGCGGTTTGAACTGTCGGAGTCTGTGCTGCTCCAGGCCCTTTGGTGGTCAGACCACTTGAGTTCATTTTCCGAGCTGCTCTGTCGACTCCCAGATGTTCTCCCTGAGCCATCTCTGTTGCTCCTGAAGCACAGTCACCAGAAAGATGCATAGGGACAGGATTACCTTACATTAATAGGGTGAATGGGCTCAGAGCAGGGCTTTTCCTGGAAGAGCCATCAACACAAGACCCTTCTTGCCAACCTTTTTCATTAAACCAGTTGCCTCCCAAACAGCGTTACAGATACTTTGATGATGTACAGACGGATAACATGTCACACATAACACACATGTTATAGACAGAAAAAACCAAACCTAGAAATGTCACATGATTCCTCTGCCGGTGAAGAATAACAATTGGAAAAATATGGTATAAAATATAATTGTTAACTTCTCTGGGAGAGAAGATAGGGGGATAAGTTCTCCTGGCCCAAATCAACAATGAATTAATGTTCAGAAGTAATTATAATCTTAAATCATCCCAAAAGTAACTCCCATCACATAAGAGTTATTTAAGATCTCAAAAAGCATTTAAAAAATGCTCACAGGTGCAGAGAAGTTATTTATTCATTCATGTTCCAACTTTATGAGACATATATCTGAATTCACCAAGGCTTTGACAGACAGCACAGAAATCACCGAACTTATTCTCTTAATCTATGGTAGGAATTTTGCCCTGTGAGTTTGAGCTTTATGGTAAGATGAAAGAGTCCTTTAATTCTTTTCCATAGACAAACTTGTGAAACTAACAACAGTGCAAACACTATACTCTGACATGAAACTTTCCAAGGAGATCAATGGAAATAACATTAAAGCTCCTTAAGTGAATGGACACATTGGTTCCAAATAGAGTGAATGTATTGAAAGCAATCCAATAACCAGGAGTGAATTTTGAAGACTTTAGTCTAAGAAGTCTGCAAACTGGCCTGTGTTTTATAAAGAAATTTGACAAAATGTGCATTTTCACTGGTTTCTAACCTGTTTAAAAAGTAACTTTTTAAATATTTCCAAGGCTTCTTCTGCAGGTGGAAATAATGCATTGGTAAAATACCTGAAGATTCTAATGGATTATAAACCAGTGGAGGAAACATAAATCATGAACAATAAATATAAACCATAATTTTGTATCAACAATGTGACATATTCAAGTCTTGAATCATATCTAACAGATATAATTGGTAGCTTTGTTAAAAAATAACCTTTTAAAAACAATGATGTATTGTTGAGAGGGTAGAAGTTCACGAATGTGATTGAAATATTCACCAGCCAAATTTGTACAGTAGGTACACAGAAAATTTTAGGTTTTGCCTCGACTTGACTTGCTAAACTTTTAATTTTATTTCAGGAAAACTTAAGTAGCCAAATGGACCCAAGAGGTAATAAAAATGATACAGTTTATCGGTGACAGGAATTTTGTAAAGCAAGGGAAGATAGTAAAGAATTATGAAATTATAGGATTTCCCCTAAAATCCAGAAAGCTCATAAAACAAAAAGCACTTCTGAGAGGAACATTTGACGGTACTCAGTGCCCTGCCATCTTCCATCGACGTTTTCTTATAAACATTTTCTCTGTTCTCAGTGTCTCAGGGATGGCTGGTTGTAGAAATAAGGACCACTTGACAAAGATCAGGTTGCAGGTATGAACTACCACATCTTTACCAGTAGTCAAGTGACTGAGGCTTTCAAACTCCTTGGAAATTCAAGAAAGCCATAAGAGGTAGAATGCAGGAAAAAACAAAAAACAAAAACAATCATATCAAGGATTTGATGCTCCATTTTTATTATTTTCTCTTTTAACCTCCAAATTCAGCTTCATTCTTCTCCTCTATAATCCTGGTTATGTGAATTCATCTTTGACAAAGTCTAGTAAATAATTATTTAGCAACTGTTAATGCACCAGAATTGTGACAATAATCTCATTTGCAGCTAATTTGGAATATTTATTATAGGAAAATACTGGATTGAAGATTCAGAGGTGATCCTTAGTCTCAGCAAGCTGAATTCATCAAAAGGAAGCTCTCTCTTCATTTAAAGGTGACCCCTTTTTTCCTATCATTAATTCTGGATCAATTATACCTTTTTGAACGACCTCTGCACCACCATGGTGGAAATCCAGACTTACTCTAAATGTCAGTATTCCTGGACCTTCTTTGTAAAACCAGTGACCTCCACTATTTCTAGATGCAATCTAGTGTGTTGTAGTCTGCACTCTTCATCCTGGTAGAGCTGTTTCTAGAGCTGTGAGGAGTTCTCTACACTTGTGTCTTTTGGTCAGTAAGTCAACCTAAGACTCCCTTAACTTCTCTAGGTCTACTCCGCCAGCTCAAATCAGTGTCTTAAGCCAAATTCTGTGCACTCTTAAAAGAAGAAATTTAAGTTGTTGCTTTGGAGACTTAGCATTAATGAGATTCAAAACTAATGTATTCATATGTAATTTATGATTTGTAGATTTTTATACACTGAAGCATATTTTATACTGTTCTATTTCATAATTCTTTACCATCTTAAAAATGGCAAGGCAAGGTCCAGAATTGAATTCCATATTGATTTGAGTGTGGGATCATAGACATCGTAGAAAATCATATCCACAGTTACGTTCCCATTCCTCCTAAGGCCAGTCCTGGTCCCCTTGTCCTGGAAGCCAGGAAGGCCATAGTAATTAGACATCTGGTCATTGAAGCCAGTTCAAACTAGAATTTGATTCCAGGGTATATTAATATTAATATATTAATATTCTAAGTTCTGTTTTTGTGCTGATTAACATAATTGATAAAATTTATTTTCCTCTACGTCTAAATTGTTTTTTGTTTTTTTGCCCAGGTTAGAGATGAGGTACACTTTGAATTGCTTTTACAATTGTGTATATGGCTTTGTGATAAGTTATCTTCCTGAGTTTCTAGACTTGGTGATTTTGGTGGGTGATGGAATCCATATCTGGAATGGCTAGACTGAACATATGGTAGCACTGGCTTGGGGCAGATTTGGGAATATGTAAGACTAATTGATCTATTCGGGACAAAAACTTCATGTTTTTAATGCAGTGACCTAAACAAACTAGATCATAGTGTGTAAGCACAGGATAATGGTACATTTTATTTCTTCTCTGGGCTTTCAGAAGAGAAACGCAAGGCTCTTTTCTTAAATATTCAAGTGTGAAAAAGAAATTAGATTATCTAATGAGAAAAATATTATACTATCTGTAGTTCAACCTAGAAAAGTGAAGGAAGTTAATAAAGAAGTTTCTGTTTTTGTTTCTGCCATAGTGTAAAGGAACAAATTACTTTAACTTCACTAATAATGCAGTCTAAAGTTCAAATTTACCGCAAAATATACTTTCTAAGCACAAAATTCATCTGCTTTTCTAAGTAATGTTTTCCTTCTAGGAAGGCAGGAGTTTTCAGGGACTTTTTTGTTGTTGTTACTTTTTCTACAACAGAGGTAAATTATAATAGTCATAAACACATTAACATATTAAATACACATATTGAATATTTAGTATATTTATAGCACTGTGTACCCTTTGCTCTATAGTGGATGCTAAAAACACATTTAATAGATTTAATAGTGAGAAAATGGGCATGGTCCCTCTACTTTCATGGAGCTAACAGCCTAGTAGAGAACTTTAAAATAATTTTCATAGTTCCCGTTATCCCACACAGATATTAATTTAAGTAGTTCATGATAATTGGAACTCCAAATCTTTCTTTAGAAATAGAATCCAAGCTTTAAAAAAAATGTTTGAGATATTATGATGGATAACATTTAAAATTAGCTACCCAAATAGGGTTACCACTGATGTACTTTCCAGTGTTGAGAATGCACATACAATTGCAACCTGTCAGGTAAAATTTAACTCAGTGTAATTCACCAAAATTGATTTGGAAATTTTAAAGCAGTGTGCTGCCAAAGTTAGTCCCTGAAAATCAGAAAACCAGAAGAGGAATCCTAAAGAACTGTAAACCGAGTGATAGCTTTCCAGTCACATATCTGCATTATCCAATATGACTTTAACACTAAGTTTGTAACAAGCTTACCGGAGAGATAAGTGGACATTTTTTTGATGAACATAAATATTTTACACTAATACACTTATAGTTAACATTGATTCTGCCACATAATCTGAAAACACAGTTTAAGAAAGTAAACCATACCAACCGAAAGAGCTGTCTTTTCTTATAGGTCTCATTGCATATGTTACTGTCTTCCAAGAGCCTACTGGAAATGAAAAACATGATTTTTATGATATGAAATCTAAGAGTATTAAGTGCCCTATGCTCAAGGTATGTGTGCCCTACTATAGCACACCTTTCTTGTAAATCAATCCCATATGCTGTCTTTTATTTGTGTGATGTTGAACTTTGCCATAATAAATTAGTAGCATTATGACAAAATTGAGATCCCCACTTTAGGCTTAAGGCAATGATGCCAGGTAAGGGGAGAGAGAGGAAAGAAGAAATAGAATAGAAGAAAAGAGGAGAATAAAAGAAATTGATATAGCTATAAGAAGAATTTAATTAAATATATTACTTGTGATTATTAAGGGTAATATGAAACCTATTCTCTATTTCTTGGCATAGTGAAATATTGACATTCCAGAGGACAGTATCCAAGAAATACATTTACTTTTTCAGGGGAGACACTCAATTAGATTTTTACTTTTGGGGACCACCAAGACCTATTCACATATATAATATAAAAGTATATATATATATCCTCCTATTTATACATATATAGGAGGATACCCCAGAAAATTCAGAATTTTTTTTTGGAGGGTGGGCCCCTTGCAGTATAGGTTTCCGCCACTAGGTTAAGTGTTCTAGGAATTAATCAGCGTCAGTGTACCAGTTAGTGTTGTTGTTGTTGTTGTGAGAGGCTACATTCCACTTCAGTGAATTTTGGGGGGAGATTTTTTTTCCACGCATTTGCCCATTTCATGATGAGTGATTTATGAGTGCACTGCCCACACCGCACTGATTGTTTGGTAGTTTTTCTTTTTACCACAAACGGCATGACCCCATGCCCCACCCTCCCTATTCACCTGATCTCACCCCAAGTGACTCTCTTTTTGTTTGCCGATGAAAAAGTCTCCAAGAGAAACGTTTTGCTCATGGGGAAGAGGTGAAACAAAAAATGACAGAAGTGCTAAAAGGCATCGACGTTGACAAGTTCAAAACGGTTTTGAGCAGTGGGAAAAGCACTTCAGTTGGTATACTGTATCAAACGAAGAGTATTTTGAAGGTGATTGAAGTTTAAACATGTAAGAATAAACACACAATTTCTTATAAATAAATTCTGTTATGGGGGAGTCCCCCCGCATATGAACAATTGTGTTAATGTTAAATACGATCCAATTTGAATTTAAGAGAAACTTAAGTGCAAATAAATAAGATTAAGGAGTAAGATAGGAGAAATGATGGGCTAAGGGACTAGAGGATATGGTTTCCCAATAAGCTGTAAATGCTCACTTAATATTTTTGGTAAGGAAACAGAGCATTAAATGCTTCAGATCTCCCCTCCACCAGAAGCTAATTCTCATGTATTCATAGTTTTACTGTAAATAGTGGATATTTGTCTAAACATATATGGACTCCGTCTGAAGTTGTGTTTGAATCCCATATATGGACTTGTTTTTGAATTGTATATCGTCTTCCAGAAGAGGTTATTCTATGAAAGGATTTAGTTACCTGAAGATTTCTAATTGCAAATATAAATTATGGCGTTTATTTAATTTTTTTTACCAATCATCTTTAATGCTCAGTTTAAATTTATCTAAGTACTGGCATTTAATCAGTATCCATTCTAATCAGTGTTACAGGGACACCCATTAAGCCAGCACCTGAGGTAAAATTAACTACTACTTTATTTATAGGTACCATATTTACCGACCATGTTGCCCATTTTGATGCATCTTAAATGTGATTAGTACAGTTAATCTGGATTCCTTAATTTGCCCTGAATATCTGCAATTAAATCAATGGGACATTTTAATATCTAAGTTGGTTTAGAATGATTTCAAAAAGGTGTATGTTTAGTTTGAAAAATTTCTGTTCGTATCCTCAAGATTTTCTGTGAATTTGATTAACGCTTTATTTCACAACCACCACCTTCCCCTACTAACTCCTAAGCCAATACACCATTTTAGATAAGGTTTTCAAATCTATCTTTTATGAAGACTAGCAGATTGTATAGAATAAAAATCTTAATATTATTCAAATTATTATCTGTATAACTATATATACTTATGGGGTATTAAAAGTGGCTAATAATACCAAATATACAAGTACTTTTAGCAGCCTATTGAATAAGCCAATGAAACTGCAAGTTCCTGTGTGGTGTCAATATTTATTCTTTTTAATGCCTGGTGAAGGTAATAGGAATTTCACCTTTGGAAGGATCAGAAATTGAGACTTTATCAAGGAAAATGTCTAAAACTCTTCTTGGAAGTAACTGAGAGAACTTTTTCCCCAAATTAAATAATTTTGAGATGTGCTAAATAACATATATGTGTGAATATATATGTGTGTACACAAAGATATATGTATTTACTTATACATATATTCAAGCACACATATATATGATATATATGTATTTATGAATATACAGGACACACATGACAGACTTTTTTCTTCTAAAGACATGAAAAGTTAAATTTCATTTTACCTGTTTTCCACAAAAAGGCTTTCCTGGGAGCAAACTGACTGAAAAATAAAAAAAGGTATTGTATCAGACGTTCTGGATATGCTGAGGGATCCCAAATCCTTTTCTGATTTTAAAACTAATTTTCCCCTCATAGAGGAAAAGGATTAAGAAAACTATGTACAAAAGATGGAAATAAAAAAGGAAAAAAATAGGTTAGCATTAGAAGAGGAGACAATACTCATGCAGCATATGGTACTTTTCCATCAGGGCATCTCATCTTCAGGTTTCAAACAGACTTAGCCCGTTCAGCATGGAGGTCAGAAGAAGAGAAATGTGAATGAAACTGCCGGAGAAACATGTGGTCGTGAATTCTGAGCTATCGGTTTCCTTTGGAGCTGCAAAAGTGCAGCAACCAACTAAAGCCAAGGGAAAGGGTTCAAATCAGGACAGAGCATGCAAACTCCACATGATCCACCTAAGGATGAGAGCCACAAAGCCACAATCCTGCAATTATTTACTGGGAATGATAAATTCTCACCATAGAAAGTGATTGATCGCATGACTCTCAAAACTGAAGAAATGCTACCAATCATTAATCTTAAGTAAGGGGGAGGGCAGAAGACAAGTGAGATAAAATGAAGATAATTAAGAAATCTATCAAGCTCCAACTAAAATTTCTTATTTTTTCACACGGAAAACCAATGACTTTCTTCTTAGCTTCCAATCACCAAATATTCATGTCTCTCCTAGCTTGTGTTTAATACACAAAATTCTATTACCATTATGTGTTAAGGAAAGATGGATCAAATTAAATTCAAACAAACACAGAAAGAAGTATCTAGACAAAATATGGTATTGTGGTCGTATAATAGGGTAACTGTGCTTAGGAAGTAACACAACACCATTTCCAAAGTACTAAGCTTCTAAACACAAATAAATGCACACCATATTATATGAGTAGATTTTTTAAATGATGAATAAGTGACTTGTTAAAGGGATAGATACTTGACAGGTCTATTTTAGGATACAATAAAGGTAATAATGACCTTTTAATAACTAATTATTGACTTTAAAGATGCTGCTAATGTGTCCACCACTCAGAGAGGCAAGCAGAATATGTTTTTCTTTTCATTTTGCTAGAGAAACAATTTTCTTCCACCAAGCTCCATCAGCGCTCTAAGTTTTTCAGTGAAGGGATGTCTAGAATAGTTTCTGTTTTAGCCATTCTGCGTTTAACACATATCCTGAATTTCAAATGTGCAAAAATTGTATTTTTAGAAAGTCAAAAGGAGCCAATTAAAAGATAAAGTTTTTCAGAAAATGTAAAAAAAAAAAAAATGCTCGACACTTACATATGGAAAGAGAAACAAATATAAAAGATGTGCCATTAACATTCTTAGGAAGATCTCTTTACAGTAAACTAAATATCCTATCTTCTTTAGTCCTTTAGTTTGTTTTCATTTACTTTAGTTTGGCTGGAATCAAATGACGGTATGTGAAAGAAAATGAGGTTGCCTCAGACACACATTATGATTTCAGTCCTTGCTCCTTCTCAGTTCTTGTAGTTGGAAAAGGGTGATTAAGTTTATAAGGTTCCACCTGAGTATTAGAATTTATTGAGACTGTATTTCTTGGAAGGAGTTAATCAAACACATGCTGACCTCTTCAGACTCATTAATCTAATAGCATTTGAGGAAACGCTGCTGTCCAAACTTGAGTTAAAAAGTAAGACACCAGCAAGTCAAAGATAACTTTCCCAAAACATCTCATGTATTTTTCTTTTTTTTTGGAAAGGTCTTTAAAATTCATCTCATCAGTCCCTCTTGGCCTCATCGCATCATCATCATCACATCATCATAAATAAGATAGAGACAGTTATAGGTTGTGATTCAGCAGCTTATGACAATAAACTATTTTTTTAAAAAAAGAAGTATTAATAATTTGCAAATTTTAATAACAGAAAAAGATAAAATTGTCACAGTAATTAAGTGCAACATTCAAAGCTGTCACTTATATGCATTCTCAGTTATAGAAGGCTTGTTCCTTTTTAAAAAGAGAAAAATGATTTTGCCTAATGCATTATAGTTCTCTCCCACACCCCACCCCCATCCCTAGTGGCACCACATGCCCTGATATCCTATTTTCACTGAAGAGGAATCTCAGTACATGCTAGGAGGACCACTGATTAACTCCTCCTTGAATACCTATTTATACATAAATATCCTTCAAAAATTACCCTCCGGGCAAAACATACCTTCTCAAGTGCATTGCTTTACCAACCTCACCTTCCTGAATTTAGCAACATTGTATAGAATTAACCATAAAATAAGCTTAAATCCTTGCCAAAGGAAAAAGAAATAGTTATATTTCAAATATTGCTGATGACAAAAACATATTTATTATTCGAGAACTAAATCTTGTGTGTTCTGACTTACAACTTTTTAGTTCTCAAATAATAAAGAAATGTGCCTTATCTCAAGATATCAGAATTCTCCAACTATATTTGAAATTTTTTTCTAGAAAATCCTCAACCAAATCTTCAAATTTTGAGTGTGTGCTTGCATACAAAAGTATGTACACACACACACACACACACACACACACACACACACACACACACAACACAATCTCTCACTCACACAAATGTAAACATCTTGGATACCAACATACATTGGGAAAAACCCAAGAATGTTTCTAATTTTAACATTAATTTGACTTTTGCCAAAGTGTCAAAGTACTTCTGAACGCTCTATTATTCATTCGAGTAGCAAAAATATACACTTAATCAATATTTGAATTTGTTTTTAATAACACTGCTACTTAAATAATAATGCCAAGGAAAGCTGCTTTGTTAGTTCAAATTTTAAACTATGAAGAAACTAAATGGCCAGCCAAGGAAAAGGCTAGACTTATATACTATTTTCTTATGCTGGATTCTTTGCTTTATCATTGACTTAATATACTTTAATTATCATTTTAAGGCAAAATAAGATCATGTGCCTTAAGAAGTTGGGCAGTGGTAATCATCATCTGGGGATCTAAGTCCCCTAAAGTGTGCCATCTTTACCTAAGTGGTAGGGAAGATTTGCTACTATATGTATTCAAGAAAGTTGACATTGCTAGGTTATGTACAAAAGAATTTGTATCAAGATAAGATACAGTAATATTCTGTTAAAACAAGGTTTCCTCCAATGATCCCTGTCTCTTGACATTCACAACCTTGTTTGGTACCTCTTACATTGTTATAAGGTTGGTCTGCATGTCCAGGACAATACAACAGAAGAGAAGATAGACTATTTCCAAGATGAGGTTATAAAAGTCTGTGTGGTTTCTGTCTTGGGCTTTGTCTCTTTCTCTCTTGGATCACTTTCTCCAGTGGGAGCTACTTGCCATGTCACCAAGACACCCAACAGCCTATAGAGAAGCTTACAAAGTAAGTAACTAAGATCTCCAGCCTATATCTACTGAAGAACTGTGAGGCCTGCCAATAATCATGTATTTGACTTTGGAAGCAGGTAACTTTCAGATGATTGAAGGTTAATCATCTTGATTGATCAAGTCTTCATCAAACAGCTCCAGTTGACAGCTTAAATGCAACTCCTTGGAAGAACATGAGCTAGAACAACTCAGCTGAGGCTCTCCCAGGCCCCTGACCCACAGAAACTGTGAGATAAGTATGCTTTGTTTGTTTTAAGCTTCCAAATTTGAGGATGATTTGTTATAAGACAATAAATAGCTAATATGCAGAAAATAATAATGTTAGCAGAGCTATGAAGTTAGGGAGAAAGACACTAGGAATATTTTTTCCCCCCAAGAAATAGGCTCTTAACCTTTTAAGAGTTATAGAAACTTTCTAGAATATAATAAACAATAAGGATTTTTTTTGGAATAAAAATGCACATATGTTCACAAACATAATTTGCAAGGGTTTTATAATATCAAGTATTTCATTTAACCCTGAAGGCCCTTCTGCAAGTATAGTCTGCCAATTTAAAATCCTAACCTAGGATATTAGAAGTAGCCCTAGAAACAGGCTGGTGTCCTATTCAAATGAGTAAAACCAGAAGTGTTAGCCACTAGAGAGGCTAACCCAACAAGCTTTATTCCTACAGAGAGAAGCACAGTATTTTAAAGAAGGCTGCCAAATGATTGAATGGATTGGAAAGGCTATGATTATAGTTTGATATGTAAACTTAATCACATTTAAGTCTTTTAAAAAAAGTATTAATAGAGCATGTGGCTATATGGGCATGAAACAGCAATGCTTGCCTAAAATTTTTACCCTGGAACCCAGGTCCCTATCTGTTAATCTCTTTAACAATGTAGTAGGAAAATGCAGTATATAAGGAAAGTCACGCTGACCTCATCTCCCTGTGACCCCTCTAAGGACATGAGAATCAGCACATGAAATACACATCACAGGTGTCATCTTCACTACAGGTAGGCTTCAGTGACAAACTTTCTGCACCTAGCTCTCAAGGGTCTAGCAATGTTGCACAACTTTTTACCAAGCATAATGTTTCTTGTGGATTAGCTGTGTGATTAGTAGATTAGTATTTACTTTTTAATATAATAACCCATTCATAAATTACTTGACTTGAAAAAACTGCAGAGTGTGTGTGTGTGTGTGTGTGTGTGTGTGTGTGTGTGTGTGCATGACACAGAGAGAGAGAGAGAGAGAGAGAGAGAGAATAAGAGTTTTTAAAAAATGAACAAGTTTTCAGAAACAATTCTCTCTACGAAGGTCTTCAGGCAGGAACATGCTGCCTCATGTGCCTCATAGCCCATACACATCCTTACCCTATCATGACTACAGTAGATCCTCTCATCACTTCATTCTTGTATTCACCAAACACAGCTGAAGGTCCACCATGTGTCAGGTTTTGTTCTGTACCATCTAAAATTCTGACCATAATAAAAGTCTAAATAGTTCCCATATATGCAGAATCCTCTAGAATTGTATTCAGACCTCCACTATGGTGACTTCTACTTCCCTCTCTCTCATTTCAGCGCTCTGGGCCAGATTATTCAATCATTAAAATGTCACTTTAGTGTGTTCAAGAAAGCGGGGGAGTGAGAAGGGGAAAAGGGATATAATCTTGATAGAAGTACAGTGTTGGAGGAAGTAGAACTTGGCCTGCTACTTCATATTAGAGGAACCAACACCAGCTGAAGGATCAGCAGTCTTCCTCCATGCTAAACGCTGAAGGCTATGCCTCTAGGCTGGTCTTGTAGAGACTACAGGAGCAGATGCCAGCAGGAAGTCAGATGTTCCACCTGACTTAGCAAAGCTGGAAGTATTGGCCACAGAGAGTCTCACAAAGGAGCTAACACTTCTGCATAGGAAAGAAACCATATCATTTGAGGAGACTGCCGAGGGATTTCAGTGAAAGTTCTATGGTCGTTGCTTGCCCTTTTTACTTTATTGCCTTTAAATCCAGGTTTCTTTTTAACGTGTTAATTTTAATTGAATTGAGTTGCATTTTATCTTAGCCATAGTGGATAAAGATAAAAAAAATCCCAACCACATTTTCTTTGTTGGGATTTGGACTGAAGAGATTGTTTAATGATTACTCTTTTGACAAACTGCTCATGGACATGATTTGATCTGAAACTGAGGGGGAAAATAAGTATTACTATCTAACTTTAACATAATGAAATGTCCATATTTGCTAAGAAACCAGAAAATACTCTGTATATGTATGTGTGTGAGAGATCAACAGACTCTTTTTTGGTAATTCCTTCCCCTGCACATTTTTGATATTAGAAAGAACATACCATTAGGCAATAAGCTGGCTAATATGGAGGTGAAGACATTGCTTCAAATCTAACAACCTCTCTCTGTATTTACAGTCTATATTATTGACTAAAATCATACCTCTATATGTCCCCACTGGTTATATCCTAAGAACGCACCCAGAACCTTGGCTAGTTTTCCATCACTTCCCTGAACCAGGTCCTCTTCCAAAAACACCTCTAGTTTTCTGCAGTTCAATTTGTTCCCTGGCTCAGCCTTCCTACTCCCTGCCAGCTCACTGTCTGGGGAATGAGGCTGACTTGCTGCTGTGGAAGGAGTGCGCTAAAGAGGCAATTAAAACAACTACTCACATCGTGTGCAAATATTCTCTCCCTCACTCTCTGATATTCCTCTTCTCTCTCTTCAATTGATTTACTTCGTCTGTCATCTCTAAATGGATGCATTCTGTTTTGCTGAACAGAGAAAAGAAATCAGGAGGGTTATCCAAGTTGAGTTGTTAGAAATCTGCAGTTAAGCAACTGTCAGCTGAGAATAATAAATGTTCACTTAAGCCAATGGAGCCTGAAAAGTCTCACTCCTTTTGGTCCCTAGGGAAGCTGTGTTGGGGTACATGTGTTGTGTGTGTGCTTGGCATGCAAAACCAGGAGGTTTCTGTTGCTCCTGGTGGCTTCCTCGTTGGATGCAAGTAGCACGGATGTTTTCAAAATGAATGCACCTGAATATGCCTCAAGTGTTCAGACAGTTCAGGTATTTGATGGCTCACCAGTGATAGACTCTATCTCTCCTGTTTACCTGTATGGCTCTGACCCCTCAGAAGGAGGCAGAATGCTGATTTAAAAAAATAGAAAATAAACAAACAAACAAGAAAGTGGCTAGTTCTTGGTGGCTGGGGGAAGAAATGACTTTGAAAACTTGGGAACTGGAGAAAGAGCAAGAGAGTATTGAACAGAAGGAAAGATATGGACACTATTTCTTTATCTCCTTGTTTGCGTTTTTCATTCACTCAATGGCTGATCCTGTGTATAGCATCTGGTATAGAAAGTATGTCCAAATTCACAGACTAAATGTTCAAAACCTGTTTGTGGATAAGGGTCAATACCAAGAAAACTAAAGCAACAGTTCAAAGAACCCAGCATAAGAACTGTTTTTCGTCTCCTCACCTGAACCACTTCCTGCTTCTCAACTACCCACCCATCTTATTCTTGCCATTCCTTGCCAAATGCTCTGAACTAATCACATTCATCCATCCTTTCAACAGACACCCACTAAGTACACAACACAGGCATATGTTTCATAGTCAACAGGAGTCATGGTGTAGCTTGGTAGTAGTGGGAGGAAATGAGATACAAATGATGAACAGGTTTTTTTTTTTTTAAATAAAGTGCATCAGAAATGCACATACTGGCTTACAGTGACTCACTGAGAGTGATTAAAATGATAACTTTGGTGAAATGCGCATTGTCTTACCTTTAAGAATTCTAAAGCAAAGTCATTTTCAAAAAATCTATTTTGATTTTGATTGTCAGAAACACAAAGTATAATTGCAATGGCATTTATATGACTTTCTACTCTTCTTATCATTTAAAATTTTATTTTCTCTTGCCATTTACTTAGTTTTCTTTCTATTTACCCTGGATTCCACCCCCACCCCACCCCCATCTAGAGAAGAAATTTAGTAAAGTCTCTTTACCCTTGTCCAGATCATGAATAAAGCTACTCTAGAATGACATAGTGATTTGTCACGAGCAAAATACACAAGGATAAAGTTCTGCTACAGTTCATGCAAAACAAGCAGACAGTTTACATGGACCATAAAACATGGGAAGGAGAGCGGACAGAAGACTAAAACATGAACTCAATTCTTTTCTGTGAAGACTTATTTTAGGAGAGTTGCAAAATCCACCTGTCCTCACCATAACAAGGTTTGTTCTTTACAGCTACACCGGTTGATCATCGGTCCGTATTGATAATCCAGCTCAATTTGTGCACAACTGAAGGACAAAGCTGTAGGGAGTGGAACGACTGCCATAGTTACACAGACATCTGGAAATGCGACTGACAAAGCTTTTCCCCGCAGCTTGGAGCCTGTGGCATCCCGACCCACCCAAGGCATGCAGCGGGAACTGCGCCAAGCACCACCCATGCAGCCCAACACAGAGCCATTGCTAAAGCAACCAGGGCATTTTTTTTTTTTTTTTGCTACCCATTGAATGCCAGAGGGAGAGCCAAGGGAGGGCAGGGCAAGGAGGCTGGAGAGAAGACAGTAGAATCAGAGGCAAGGGAGGGCTGGAGGGAAGGAGGGAACAACAGAGGAACGACAAAAACATCAGTCAGCCCACCTTCAAAAACAACAATGTCAGCCACTCTCAAACTTGAGAACCAACCTGATTGTCTTCTTTATCAATACTAGAGTTATCTCGCTTCAAGATAAACCGCTTCTGGGATTCTTCACCTTTTTCATCTTTTAAATGTTCACAAAACCTTTGCTCTGGTCTGCCAGCAAAGTAAAACATATCAATAAAAAAGTTTTTTCCCCTTGTTTAAAGTTATTTCTTAGTGTAGTTTTTTTTCCCCCATAGTGGCATTTAACTGGAAAAAAAAAAGTTCACAAGTGTTTTTGATACTAGAGCTGCTGGTAATATACAGGTAGGTAATATGTCACTTCACATGTGTTGTTAGAATATCTTTTGCTGTTTTGAATTCAGAGTCTTGTTTGTTGCATGCAGCACGCCATGGCTGAAGTTAAAAAAAAATTAAAAGGCCTGCACATATATAGTTCACAGATGCTTTAGTTACTTTGACCTCTATTAATCATGAATTTACATAAGTTCCTGCCTGTATCCTTAAACACATATACATGTTTAGAACTTGAAAGTACCATATTAATTCACCAGTGTTTGGAAACTGACAGAACATCTCCCATCAATTCCTTTCTTTCAAGAATCTTTTGAATCCTTAATGAGAGAGGATTGTTTAAAAATTATTTCTGCCTTTCTCAATGACAAATGCTCAGGAATCTGCCTCCAGCGGACTTTGACATCTTTGACCATGTCTTGCAAATCAGTTCAGTAATTGGAGAAACTGGAGGTATTTAGTTTAAACAACTTAATGACTGATTAGCACAGGGAAAATGCTCCAAGCAGTTACACACTATTGATTAGTCAATTGATTTTTTTTTTTTTTTTTTGGTCTTCTTAATCATGTAGTATTATTTAAGGAAAGGATTCCACTTCCTTGTTAATTTCCCACAATTGTCATTACAGGCCACAGAACTCAATGAATGACTTATACTTGGGTTCACCCTTAGAGGAAGTGCTAAAATGTTTGTTATTGGTTCAGACACAGTTATAATTTTTGACTGTCATTAAACGTTCCCTGTCATATCTGGTGTGTTACTGCTGAAGCCTAGAAGGTTTTCTGTCCCTACTGGGTTCATTATGCCTTGAGTCATTGGGAAGCCAATTCACAGTGTGTGCTGTTTAATGTGGGTGACTAATAATTAAGATAATCTCATCATTTGCTTCCAGTTCCAAAATAAGCAAATAGCACTTTGAAAACAAAGTAGTTTGTGTTAATTCAAATGTGGATGAGACACATTCTTTCCTTAAATACGTGCACATGTACATATACATTACAATATTGGTGAGCAGACAATGGCAGAGAACTGGAATAATACCAGTTATGGTTTGTAGAACTGTGTACAATTTTTTCAAAGTGGTGTCATCTTATTCAATCTTTATGGTAAAAATCTGGTGCAGCAGAAGCAAATTTTTTTGCCTCTTTTAAAAACAAGGACACCATCCCTTCGTGATTCTTTCTACCTCCTCACTTATGGATTTACCCACTAAGCCACAGGCGTCACACAACCTGGTCACATCCTTGCAGAGACTCGATTCAGTTTCTCTCTGATTATATACTACACAGTAGGCTAAAGGACCTCAAACCCCAAAATGAAGAGCAGAAATCCTCCATCATAGCATCCTAGTTATCAATGTAAATGTTTTCCCCCGAAATTTAAAGTGTAATAAGATATCATCAATAACCTGGAAATGCAAATCAGAATACTAAAGCAATAAACGTGTACTTTACAATTAAGGGGTTATTCACAGTCAAGAAATTAAACACAGTTCAGTGTGGCATAGACACAATACACTTCAATTTCTTATTGAACAGTAGTCATACAATATTACTGTGTATAGTTGAAGGTAATACTTCTCAAGAATTTTTTAAAAGCATCCCACATTTTCAACCAATACTTACATGTTGTTATTCATTTTTTCCCATAGCAAGTGAAATTAGGATGTTGACTAAAATACCAGTGTTTATTATTTTATCAATGCTAATTGGGTATTTTCTAATATCCCTAGGCTCTGTAGTCTGACAAGCTCTAGTAAATGAAGTAATTTGCTTACTTCTAAATTCCCAGATATATTTTAAATATTTATTTGTAATTGTCTTTCATTGTTTATTTAGAAATAAAATGAGCTGAGAATGTGAAATTTTCGATTCATGAGCATGAGGTGAATTTGTTGTAAACTAACTTCTTTAAGATGAAAAGCACTATGGTGAGATTTCAGTATATTAACCAGAACTAGAATGTAAGTTTCATGTGGGTAAAGACCTTTTTGAAAACAAACAAACAAACAACAACAACAAAAAATAGCTTAACCCTTAGTGCCTAGAACCATACCTGGCACATGGGAGGCATTTTGCTGAATAAATGAGTTAATCAATGTATGAATGAACCAAAATTAAGCGCAGCTCTCATAAATCACTATAATTCAGGGACAGATCAAAAAAGACACTTAAGATTTGAAGTCACAAATTCTCTATTTTTAAAACAGAACAAAAGAGAATTTGCTTGTAGAAGTATACATTCAAATATGGAACATAAGGTAGATCTTCCTTAAAAATCAGATTTCGTTTCAGTTCATGTTAACTAAAATCAATCATAGCAATTACAAAAAAAGAGTTTTTGTTTGTTTTTAAACTGTAAGGGTATCTTGAGAAGGAAAGGAAATGAAAATGAGAATCTTAACTTTCCTAGTTTTGGAATGTCTCAGCCTGAAGTGGCATTGTAAGAGACACATTAGATATTTTGTTTAAACACCATAAGAGAGCTTATTTAAACATTATTTTAAGAATTTCATTTACATTTCTTTACATTGATGCATTATTTGTTTTTCATATATCTAGAAAAAATACATCCACAGAATAACCAAACAGCACGAAAAGGTTTATTTCAATTAATAACATAAATACAGTTTAAAACAAGAATATTTCTTATTTTGATATAAATTATGCAAAGTGAATTCTCAATAACTGCCTTTCAAATATCTTGTTTAGATCTTTTCCAAATACTAGAAATTAATATTTCAAATTATTAATTCTTTTATGTTTTTTCAAAATATTTGTTGAATGATCATAAAGTAACTATTAGAAGTTTGCTTAAGAATAATTAAGTAAAACTAATAAGATTTTTCCAGGTTGATTTTATAGTGATTGTTTTAATTCTAGAATTAAAGAGCAATTTTGCAGTTTAATCTCCTACAAACTAAGGTATACACCTGAAGTACTGCAAGTGGTTAAACTAAATATTACCAGGAATGCATCATTATATTATCGTTTTTAAAAAAATCCCTTTTACAGCTGGGCACAGTGGCTCGCGCCTGTAACCACAGCACTTTGGGAGGTGGAGGCGAGAGGACTGCCTGAGACCATAGGTTCGAGACCAGCCTGGGCAACTTGGTGACACTTCGTCTCTACAATACATCAGAAAAATTAGCCGGGTATAGTGGTGCACGCCTGTGGTTCCAGTTACTTGGAAGGCTGAGGTGGAAGGATCGCCTGAACCCAGCAGGTCAAGGCTGGGGTGGCCGTGAGCATGCCACTGCACTCCAGCCTGGGTGGCAGAGTGAGACTCCAACTCAAAAAGAAAAACAAAAAAAAATTCCTTTTGCAACTAATTTACCAACATAGCAACATTATTTCAAAGCAATACAATCAATGGAACTGAAATAAGGCATTGTGGACTTTTATTCAAAATAGTAATGGATTACGTTTAGAGTACTAATATGGAAGAGAACAATCTCAAAGCAGCAAAAGGTCACGGTATTTATTCATTAATGATGTCCATGTTTTACTACATATCTCATGGCCATGCATAATACATGCTTCATATTTTTTTTTCCTGATGGATTTTAGCCCATGAGGTATTATTTCTAGCTTCCTCTATACAATCATCAAAAAGAACAGAAAATAAATGTAATTCTTAATCCAGAGGAAAAATACTGTTCTCTTCTCAAGGTAAAAATATGCTTCTCCACAATTTGTAGCATATATATCTACTGTGAAACTCATTGCTCATGGTAGTGAATAGCAGTGGCATTTCCAGTCGATTTCTTGGCAACCCCGAACATTTGAATAGTTAAAATTAACCCCTCATTGTTTCTTAATTAGACATAGCTCACGAATTGAGCAGCAGCGGGGCTGAGGGAAGTAATCAAACTTTGTCTTCTAGTCAATCAGTCCCAATTTTAGTTAGATTTTTCTTTCCCTTGATGCTTGAAATAGATGAACACTCATTATTATTATTTTTTAAGACCTTCATATCATGAAGAATTTTTAACAGTTTACTCTCACTGCCAGGTTCTTGAGACCAAATTTATTACTTTTCTTACAAACAATTGAGCTTAATCCACTTCTTCTCAATGCATAAGTGAAAAATTTAATTTTACTAAGTACTGAGGGTCAAAAAGAGAAATCTTTTAATTTCATCCAGAGTAACTGAAAGGTGGTTATCAAATGCTTAAATATCTCAACAATGAAAGGTTTCTGTGAACAACAGAATGAAATATTGTGATAGTGTAAGATACTTATCGAAAGTATTTTAATAGTCAAATTTATTAGAGAAATTTATTGGAATGATTCCCTTAATTGAAAATTTGAATTTTCAAATAAAAGTGCTTACAATTTTGATGTCTTTTATTGAAAGTAAATACGAAAGTCTTATATTCTTTTTCTTAAATAATGCATTTCATAATTTTCATTATAAGTGTGTCATTTTATACTACTTCATTCTCTTTTAAATGAGACTGTACCCTACAGACCTAATATGTGCAGGGCTAAGTAGCCAGCATCCTTGATTAGAATCTTTAAAACTCTTATTTCCAATTTTGCAACGCCTTTGGAAAATTCATTTTTTTTTGTTTCAATAGGGCACTGTGTATGTAAGCAGAGACATGCAAACTAAAAAAAAAAAAACTTTTAACTCTCCTTTAGCATAAGACTATTCATGAACAACAATATTAGGCAGAACACTCAAAAACAACATGTGTCTGTAAGAAATTTCTTTTGCTGGTACACTGCTCTGACAAATAATTTGGCTATATGGATTAAAAAACTTAAAAATTTAAAAGTATCAATCTGACTTGACAAGATGCTTTTATTTCTAAAAGTGAAACTAAAGAAATAGTAATAAATGATACAGAGTTCCATTGTTCCCAACAGCAAAACAGTGAAAATCTACAGTAGACTAGGTAAATCACTTAAGGTATGTAGTATGCAGCTTTATAAAATTATATCCAATAATATTGACTAACACAGAAAAACAATTTATAAAAACATAGATATGCTTTGATTATATGTATGCAGAAACTGTAATATATAAAAATAATGTTAGCAGTATGTATCTCTGAATGGTAAAATGATGGACAATTTTACTATTAAACTTTATATATTTGTAATTATTAAAATAAATGAGCATTATTTTATAACAACAAAATAATAAAATCTATTAGCTTAGAAAGATGGAAACCAGTTCAACAATTCAATAGTGGTCTATATATCATCATTTGATCACAAAAAACTAAAATATGCATATATTTTGAATATTTATAAAATATTATTTTATGGCATGTATTATTTTACAATTGGCTAAAGTAGACATTCATCTATTAGGTCTTGTCAAACCAATTCTCAATTTTTATACTGCACTGCAGCTTTAGAAAGCCCCAAATTTAATTATGTTCCCTCCTTCTTGTCTTGGCTTATCACAGTAAGGCCCTATAGTACATGTAACTCCCCATCCCTGTCACTCTCTTTATTGCTACATTCTTGGTCTATATGCATAGAAAGATGAACTTACTAATGATTATATAAAGATAATAACCTAATGATACTGTCCAACCTGAAGATATCTTTTTTCTTACCTAAGGAAGAGACTAAATAATAATGTTATAGAAAAAGATAACAGGGATAAGGAAAAAGAAGAAAGTATAAAAGCTAATAAAGAAAATGAAATCACATGAAATCAAGACCTGGAATATTATATACTCAGTTTGGGAGCTTGGTTATTTATGAACTGTACTGAGCATGGTATTAACAACACCACCAAATACAAACATCAGATAAATCTACTTAGGTTAACAGAACCAGCACATTTCTTGACATTTGCCTATAAACTTAGAATTTCCAGAAATGAAAAAGAATGTCTACAGTAGAAAGGTAATTCTTCTAAATGATGTGTGACTGATCTTATATGAAATATCCTTGAAATGGTGTACCTATATATTCTTAAATATGAGGTTAACATCAAATGTATGCCTAAGTTCTTGAAATTATAAAAACATTTCAAATTTCAATTGGTCATGAGTGTAAAACAATCTGTAAAACAAACTGTTATTTGAGGAAATCCTCAATGTAGGGATTAATCTATGATTAAGATTTAGGAGTAGCTTACAATTTCAGGTTCCTTACATTTTTAAAAAAGTCATGATATCTTTTAAGTAAACCTATGAACAAATAATCTAGTCTCAAAAAACAAAAGCACTTTTTGTTCAATATACTCAATCATTCACTTCTCTGGTGCTACTTGACAGAAGGCACAACACGTTGTGTGTTGAATTCACTTCGTTTCACTTTCAACACATAATTAATGATAAATGATTTCTTGTTCAGCTCCAGAGCACAAATTTATTGTGTGTTTTCTAATCTCAGGTTTCTCTTATTAGTGATAATAAGCCGACTAAAAAGGTTAGACTATCAGTGCTCTTTCCTTTTTTTAAGTTCTCTTCATCTTTCCATTTTAATGTTACATGAACGTTAAATGACAGTAGCATTAATATATTCAATGATTCAAAGTTCCACTCCCTAAAAAAAATACTAAAAATATGAATGCATTTTAGTACATAACCCAACTTCTGTATATGAAATGGACATGAACTAATGTACTATGTTTAAAATAACAATAGTTTTAATAACTAAAATGGTTTTAAGAATACAAATATAATACTGAGAAGTAAGCCTAACAAAAGTTGTGTCTTTTCAGCTCTGCAGCTTACTGTGTGACTTTTTTTGCAAAATACTTGACCTGCCTAGGGGAGATGTGCTGTTTATTTGTTTGGTTGTTGTATGAAATAAAAAATAACAACAGTTATCTTAAAACATTATCAAAGTATTCTATTTTTTTTTTTTTTTTTTTTTGAGTTGGAGTCTCACTGTCGCCCAGACTGGATTGCAGTGACTGCTCCCGGCCACCGCAGCCTCGACCCGCTCGGCTCTGGCGATCTTTTTGCATCTGCTTTCCAAGTAACTGGAACTACAGGCGCGTGCTACCACACCTGGCTAATTTTTGATTTACTATAGAGATGAGGTCTTGCCAAGTTGCCCAGGCGGACTTGGAAGACTTTGTTTTGCTTATTGTACATCATTTAGACTTGGTTATTCTCAACTAGTTTGGAAGTGAATGTTCTTTCCTGGAAGAATCAGATGATCTCAGTGCCCACCATTCACTGACTAAATCAAGCACATTGCTAGCATGATGGCATTGTTAGTAAATCACTATGGTCACTGCTATCAAGCAACATTTCTTAGTCTTTAAAAAAAAGTTTACCATAAGACTACAATAGACTGCAACAGGTTAGACAGCAGGATGCTGGTACTTGCCAAACCCAAGTATTTGTCAAGTACCTGGTCCTTTGAAATACTCAAATAAAGCAGAAAATGGGTCTTTGCCCTCCGAGCTTATATTACTATATTGAAAAATAAGTCAGTCCAAAAAATCATTAAAAAATAACATAGAAGCCGGGCTCGGTGGCTCAGCCTGTAATCCCGCGCCTTTGGGAGGCTGAGGTGAATGGATTGCCTGAGCCCGCGGGTTCGAGACCCGCCTGGGCAGTGAGACTTCATCTCTACAATAAATCAAAAAATCAGCTGGGCATGGTAGCGCATGCCTGTAATTCCGGCTACTCGGAAGGCTGAGGCGGAAGGATTGCCGGAGCCCAGCAGGTCGAGGCTGCGGTGGCCGGGAGCGGCCACTGCACTCCAGTCTGGGCGACAGTGAGACTCCAACTCAAAAAAAAAAAAAAAAATAACATAGAAGACTAAGGTAGTGTTTTTTAAAAATGTGTTTATACTTTCTAAATATGAAGAACTTTTTAATTGGTTAAGTAAATAACAGATGATGGAGAAAAGACAAGGCTCTCAAAACCCAATTTAAAAATTTGTGTGTATAGGCCAGGCATGGCGGGAGGATCACTTAAGCACAGAAGTTTGAGAACAGTGTGAGCAACATAGTGAGAACTTGTCTCCACAAAAAATTAGCCATGCATTGTGGCATACACCTATAGTCCCAGTTGCCTGAGGGGCAGAAAAGGATGGATACCTTCAGCCCAGGAATTCAAGGCTGCAGTGAGCTGTGATCATGCTGCTGCACTTCAGTCTGCATGGCAGAGTGAGACCCAGACTCAAAAAAATGTGTGTGTATAAATTAAATATTACGTTCTCATCTTGACTTTTCACTTTCTGTAGGGAGAGAGGTATCCTGTGCAGGGTAAAGGATCTGCAGAGCTATAATCCAGCAATCTCTCAGGCCACAGGGACTCAAATGAACGGAAACATATTCCTTAACTCACTGTCTGGAAACAAATTCTTCCTCAATTTAACAATAAGATTTCCTAATTAGGTATGGTGCCTAATTCTAATCTACAGCAAGCAAGCTGCAGATTGAAGGAACCAAGCAGCTCAACAATAATTTCACTTCCTCCAAAACCAGAATACATTTAGGACAACGCCATATGTAGTGTGCATATATGTAGGATCAACTTTTCACTCACAGTTCCAAACGGTATAATATATATTATATATTTACACACTTAGACAAACAGTCTTATAGCTATACATTATGTATACACACACACACACACACACACACACACACACACACACACACACACAGTCTTGATTAAAATCATCTTGATTTCCTCGAACTATGGAGAGAAAAGGAGCATGTTCTATAACTTATACTTATTTTGTCCAAGGTATGCTCCTAACACTTGAGAAATGTTCTTCTCCTGACATCGTTTTAGAACATATAACTGAGATTTTCACACTTTCTGTGTATGCTAGATAATTGTGAATCCAGTGTGTCTTGTGATTCTGGAAGGTTTTTGGTATCATTTTATCAGCTACCTTAGTATTAACATTGTTTAATGTGGTTCTCTTCTCAATTTTAAAGTCAATGATAAGTAAATTAAGATTTTTTTTGGTAAGAGAACTAATGGGTAGCAGTGAAAGAATCAGTGCTTGGTTTTCTTTATGCTTTTATCCATATTTGAGGGTATTGATTCTGTTAATGTCAGTTCTTTCTGTAACCTTAGGAGAGTCATGACTGAAGTTTGATCTTGGTCTTCTGTGAACTGACTAGTTAAGATCAAGATATGAATTTCAGTTTTCTCTCCTGTAAAATTGTTTAACTTTATTTGCCTAGGATGTTGTGAGCAAAATAAATAAATAAGAATGTAAATAAGTAAGTGCAATTGCTAAATGCATTATTCCATGGAAAATTCTATAAAAAGTTATATTAAGGATACTCTGTTATGGAAGATATATGCACATTTCATTTCCAAAATTAGGTATTAAATTATACATTCACACTCAAAGGCCCAAAAATATTTTCAAGTGAGGAAAGGAACACAACAAACTTATGTTCTCTCCTAGCAATATATTTTTGATATCTACCTACCTTATCTACAGAAACTTATATCCTCTGAAATATTTGATAATAATACTATGGGGAAAATGTAATATTGGAGAGAAATGACATGGAGTTTGACCAATGTTAATGTTTAAGTCTCACTATGAGCCTGTATATTAATTAAAGAAATAGTGTCTTGTTCAGTAGATAAAACTTCATGATTTTCCTGAAAGCAGTGTGATTCTTAGTTAGGTTTCTGATCTGTAGTGTCTAATCAGATGATTTTCAATGCCATTCTTATAAAATGTGCAGAGTAAATTTACCATGTTTAGAAATGACAGAATGGCAACTAACCACTCAAAGATTTCTAGAGGTACTTAAATAAATTAATGTTTGGTCTTCTTCAGAAGATTATTAAGGGAACATCCATATTAGGGTGCTCCTGAGTTTATTCACAGAACCACTTATATTCCTAGCTGAAGAAAAATAAATATAACAAACACGAGAAGGAAACAAGTAGTTTTGTTTGCTTGATTTGTGTTGACTTATATGCATTTAGTCACCTGCAAAAAGGAAGATGCCTAAGAGGCAAACACCAATAATTCCCATTTTCAACCTTAGCTTCTTCAGGAAATTAAGTGGAATAGATGTTTCTTGACCTTGATGTACTGCTGTCCACTCCTGTTTGGGTCTGCTCACTAAGAAGTTGAAAGATTTTGCAATCCTGCCTATTAGTGTAGTAATAATTACCAGACACTACAGGGATTCTTAACAAAATTAGTCTCAACTGTTTTACCTATAGAGAAGCATTATTTAGTGTTTGAATGAGTTTCCTGGTTTTTATAGTTTACCAAACAGTCAGCTCAGTTAATTATCCTTTCTGGAACAGGCAAAGAAATGACTGTAGTCACCACCCACCACTTATCACTCCAGTCAAATACTCAGGCTCACACTTCTCAGGAATCACTAGGTATGTCCTTGGGCACTTGACTCAAGGCGTAGCCTCAAATCAATGCCTTTGGAACACTATTCTTGTTTTATAGTCTCTGAAGCCTGTAACCATTTTCCTTCAGTGGATGTGCTATTTCCTTGCTTTGCTCTGCACTCTCAGAGCAGGGGATTTGAGGCAATGACAGTGGGTGGATGCGAAAGATTAAAAAAAATTCAAGAGATGACAACTTTTTAACATGAAAATTATCTGGAATGAGTTATACAGTTGCTCTGACATATGCAAAAACACTCAGATACACATGGGATTCTCACTGCCTGGGGCTGATTTTGGCCTTTGGAAAGCACTTGTACAAGAAAATGGTTCTAGTCTGCAAAGGTTACATCCTAAGTGTCTATACTTTCTCTGGGATGAAGAAAAGAAGGCAGTGGAAAAAAAATCTAACAAACCACAAGAAATGATTTTGTGCTAATCACATAGAAAAATGAGTAAAAGAGAAGGTGAAGATTGGAAAAAGGGCAAAGCTTCTCATACAGAAAGACACATATTCACATTTTTAGCCTAAATCTAGAATATCAAAAATGTAACATTATAAATGGAAAATATATTATAAATATCATTTATAGACCAAATAACATAGACTCTAAAACTTCCATCTCAGATTTCCATGAGGTTTATTGGGCATCATATGGAGACTAAAATAAAGAAGTGCTAAAGAGTATAACATATTTCTGGCACTCTGCAAGGAAGTGGAAGAAACGAATAAGCTAAAGGCGAAAAAAAAAAAAACGTGGAGAACCTCAGTCCAGTAAAAGGCAGTAAATTCTGATGGGAGGCATCCCCGGTCATTAAGACTCAATTTGTGAACCAAATTGAGGCTTGCAGGCTACAGTTCACAGACACTGTTCTTACCCTGGTTAGCTCTGAGCTCTAACAAAGTTGCAGTGCTGCAGAGGAAAGGCGACTTTATTAATTCTCTAAATTGTATCAGTTCACTCAGATGACAGCACCATCTTGAACTGTCTCTCACAAGGACACAATTACTATCTTCTTCTCTCCTTGGACCGTATCTTTAATTCTGACCCCATGCTTTAGTGATAGCAGCACTCAACCAAGTCTTTCTACCTTTGGTCATTCCCTCTTGAATATATCCTCCTAGTCAATACAAGATTAACCTTTCTAAGACATCACATTATGCACATCAACCTTCATGTTCTAAAACTAGAAGGCCTGCCCACCATCAAGGTCCTCTCCAGTCTTATGTAGCCTCTTACTGACACTGAATAACCATTCTCTCCACATTTTCCTTCAGCTAGTAGAGCAATAAAGTCCCCTGCATTTGTGGACAAATTATCAGGATTTGAATCCTGATCTCACCTTGTAGCAGTGTAACGTTAGTCAATTAACTCATTTTCTGTCAATAAATTTCTTCTACAGTTAGATTGGAAAATTTTTAAAAAATAATTCTCTTAATTAAGTGGCTGTGAGAACTAAAAGCAACCATCCCAGTAAAATGCCCAACTTTTATTAAATGCCCAGATTATGACCATACGTTTGTTTATACCCAGTACCCTAGTTTTCAATGTACTTCCCTTCTCACTAATTTGTTTAAGTCTTAGCCTTTCTCAAAGTCTTCCTAAATGCCAATTTATACCATGAGATGGGTAGGCCATTAGTCCCCACTGAATCTGCCTTGTACATTCTGCCTAGTATTTGGTATAATGTGTCTTCAATGAAATAGTTATTCCCTAGACAATTGTTACATGTGTATTATGAATCCACAAAAAGTGACATTGAATTTTTCAGTTTTTAAGAGGACTAAGATTCCGAAGCTATTCATCCCATCTCTACAAGAACATTTAGCACCTGTGAGGACAGAAATCCCATCTTGGAGGTTTTGTGTAACCACAGAGACTGAAGTCTGGATGATGGATACAGATTTGTTGGTGAGTTGTACTTGCTGGAAATAAGTTTCCAGTATCTAGAAAGTTTTGTCTGTGTATATTACAGGACCTCAAAAACTTGACATCTCTATTTTCATTACATAATTCATAGAAACCTTGAATGTATTAATGTAAATATATTATGTACCTCTAGGGACTTTAACTGTATTTCTATCTTGTTTCATTGCATCTCACTGAACTTGAGAATATTCTTGTGAATGTGGTCTGTAGCCATGAAAATGGACAGCCTAGTTGCTTAGGGCAGCAATTGTGTAATAACACAATGATAGTTTCATTTTTTATACTAACATTATTAATAAATATGGGTTTTCAGTCTTAGGGAAAAAATAGCGAAATGGAATAAAATCATGCTTAAATTTAATGTGCATACCCCTTCAAAAACAATCACATCTTGTTTCAGTAATAATCACAAAAAATACAGCAGGGGCTATTGAATTGCAGGAAGGTTCTGGTACTTAATGACATCACAGAGTTAATCTTCAAAAATATTTTATATTTCCAATCACTTATAAAGATTGAAATTATCAATCAATTCAGAGATCGTTCTTGAGGACTCTACTCAATATTTTCTGGATGTTTTTATTTTAAGAGAATCAGATTATTTAAGAACATTTATCTTGACATTAGACACATTGGTTTAGATCCTAGTCAAGCTGACTATTGCTTCTCTCTAAGCTCAAAACTGACTTTCAGTTTGTGTTATGTTTTCTTTTTCTGCAAGATGAGACTTTAATTGCTATATTTTAAATATATTTTTAGGGTTAAATATAATAGTATACATGAAATAAGAAGTAAAGTACTCATTGAAATGAATAAACAGTAGGTAATGCTATTATAATTAAGAGGTAATATCACTTAACTGAAAAGTATATCCTGAGATAAGTTATTTCCATTTCATGATCGAGTAAACGAATTGTATCTGGGGATATTGCAGAAAATGCTAGAGGTCAGTGCAACACACACACACACACACACACACACACACACACACACACACACTCCTCATAGAGTGTATTGTTATGACCTAAATATTTCAAACTTCATGGGAACTGTTCCTTCTCCAAGCAAAACTTAGTATCTATAACCTGCCTATCATCTAGGAAAACAAGATTCTGAAAAATAAATGCTTGCCTATATGTAGCTGATACAGTTACAGTTATTTGTGCATTCATGTCAGAGGAGCACTAAAGTGTCACTGAAGAAGAAAAATTAAAAATCAATATAATGGAGCAGTTTCTCTGCTTCATCCTTTTAGTTTACTGTTATATCCTCAATCCACAGTTTTCTGCATTCTCCATTTATATTTTTTCTGCAAGCTACAGTGCCATTAAAATATGCAATTCATGTCTTGGCATGAAAATAGCATTAAACTGTGCAACTGAAACTCACACTCAAACATGAGACTCATGGGGAGCCAACTGTGGGACACCCATCTCAACCCCCTTTTCAAATAAGTGGAAACAGTTCAATCTAGTAATAATTCTAAATTATTATGGTTCCCACAACCATAATACGTCAATTACTCTGATAAGACAACTGTTAAAATTTTTACAAAATCAAAAAAACCAAGACACCTAGAATTTGAGTAGAATATTCTGAATAGAATACTCCTTTTTCAACTTCATCTCCAAAGAGCATGGCAACAGACTTTTAAAACCAAATAGATAATTTTCCACAAAACAAGATTTATCTTCGCTAAAACTGCCAACAATGATTCAGATCCTAAAAACTGTGATTTGTTATTATTAGAGAAAGAACTTTTAACTCATCCTCTTTTTTTTTTGTCCTAAAATATATCCCTGAACCACTACCACTATCCACCCATCCCAAGAGTTACTCAATAATGGATGGTCAGAAATGTAGTTGAAATAGAACAGCAGAACTCAATAGCTGTAGATTCAACATTATGGAGATCACACTTCAGGACATACCTTGAAAGTTCATGACTTACAGGCATTTGGCTTTTGTGTTTAGACATAATTTAGGTGGTATACAAGAAGAAGAAATTAGGCAGAGACTGAGCCCTGATGTTCCTACTGTAGCAACTGTACCTTCCAGAGGTGTTCTCTACACACACTCACTATGCACTCTTCCTAAGGGCATACATGTGTGGGACTTATTTGTAAACAGCCATTAAACAAACAAACAAAAAAAGCTGGTGCTCTTCTGGCAGTGAAGAAGTCTAGTGATGTGATGCTTATTAATTAGAAAATAAAAGTTTTAAAGACAAATTATATTATCTAGTGATATTTGAGAATTTTCAGGGAAAAACAAATTTAGAGAAGAACTGACCAATAGAACATTTTGAAATCATGTAAATGTTCTATATGCTTCATTGAATGTGAACACTTAAAATGTGGCTATCCTGATGAAGTAACTGAATTTTAAAGTTTAAATTTTATATAAGTGTAATTAATGTAAATTAAAATGTAAACAGCCACATGTAGCTACTATATTGGGCAAAGCAGGATTAGAGTTGCCACTCAAAGTTTACCAAGAGCCTAGATACAATGTTTAATTTCCTCAAAGGCCTTCCTCAAGGAAACAGATCTCAAACATATGTACTAATATTCATAACAAGGTGACCGAAAAAAACAAGTGAATTAAAGATAAATCCACTAGCTGGGCTCGGTGGCTCAGCCTGTAATCCCGCACCTTGGGATGCTGAGTTGAGTGGATTGCCTGAGCCTGAGGGTTTGAGACCCGCCTGGGCAACTTGGTGAGACCTCATCTCTACAATAAATAAAAAAATTAGCTGGGTGTGGTAGCGCGCGCCTGTAGTTCCAGCTACTTGGAAGGTTGAGGCGGAAGGATCGCCAGAGCCCAGCAGGTCGAGGCTGCGGTGGCCGGGAGCAGCCATTGCACTCCAGTCTGGGTGACAGAGTGAGACTCCAAATCAAAAAAAAAAAAAAAAAAAAGATAAATCTACTATTCACCAGTTGAAGCTATCGAATTTGATCTACTTGAACTATGGGGTTTTCCATGTTTGCTATGACCTTATAGACAAAGAGGAAGAAAAAAATTAAAAGGAAGTAGTCTATTGCTTTTCTATTTAGCAACAAGTATGTCCCTGAATTATGGTATCTAAAAACCAAAAAACCAAAAAACAGAATGAAGAAAAACAAACAACAGCAACACAATAACAACAAAGACTATTTGATAAAGAGGAAAGATGCAAAGAATTAAAGAACAGCGACCTTTAATTCCCATTACCATTCACAATATGAGGCATATGTGTCAACCATCAGATAAAGTAGAAAGGTGATACATTTTAAAATGTGCTTTGCCAGAAGAGTAGAAAGCAACCACAGGACCTAATAATTCTGAAGCTTCAATGACCCTTAAACATTATTCACTTTAAGCGGTCCTGCAGATATATAAGTAATTTTAAGTCCAGAGAAGTGGAGTGCTTATTGTGCCTGAGATAATAACCAAGCTTGGTCCCAGATCTCCTAGTCTGTGCTCTCTTCACTACAACTTTTACTCCACCTCTGTTGAACACATAATGATCCTTGAGTAAAGAAAGCCTCATTTTCATCCCCATTTGCCCCAACCTCTGGTAAGCAGAAAATAATGAGTATTTATTTTAACCGTGATACTCTGCTTGACACAAAAACTCCCTTCACTAACATGTCATTCCAAAAGTCCATGCAATTTACAGTTTGCCAAGGACACTGTGAAAAAGAAAATTATAAAAGTGAATGTTATACTTAGGGATGGTTTTTGGTTTACTACAGAAATGGCCTGTACTATATATATATATATAGGCTCAAGAGAGTTCTAAATTTCAAAGAAAATAACTACTCATTATTCTGGTTTTAGTGACTCAATGGGACAGTAAAAAAGGTATTAAGATAAAAACAAGCAATTATTTTAAGTAGAAAAAAACTTATCATCTTTTTTAGAGTTAAATCTTACATATACCATTTGGCTCAAAACTTTCATTTTACAGGTGAAAAAAACAGAGATGGCAGATTTTAAATGATTTGCTCTAAGTCACACAGCTAGTAAGTAGAACTGGGTGTTAAAGAAAAGATTTTTGTTTCCAGTTTCAGAGTTTTTTCTTATTCTAGAAGCCACAATAAGATAGATGTATAAAAACCAGAGAAAAAGAAAGGAAGAAACAATTGTATGTGTGTCATAGTTGTTTAAAATATTGGTTGTTTTCAATTTAAGTTATACTTTGACATAAAATCTCCCATAGTTTTGAATGTAATTTCATAGAGTGCTGACGAGAGAAAGAAAATTATACTTCAGGAGCTATGTAAAAGATCAGGGAATAAATCTACTTTATTGCCTGAATTTTATAAACTTTCCTGGATCTCAGATAATCGTCTACAGATAAATGCCACACTACTTCTGATAAGAGCAAGAGATAAATAACACTGCACATTTTAAATGTCATGTACTTTGAATTTTATACTGTGCTCTTGTAAATGAATCCATAAGAGAAAAAGAAAATGCTAAATAAGTACAGTGATGGGGCTTACATTCTGGTGCTGCTGGTCTTATTGATGATTACAGATTTTCCCGTTTGATCCACATTGTGATCCAAGCCAAAATAAGCTGCCACCCGATGGACAAGCATCCTCTGATATGATGACATCTGAGGGAACTTTTTATAATGATTACTGGAGCAGAACACAAGAAAAAGCAGAATCAGCATTTTCATTTCTTGCCCAGAGTATATTTTACAGGTAGACACACACAAAACTCTTCTATCTAAACCACTAAACCTATTTCATTTCTGACATCACTTAATGTCCGCATTTCCAGACAAATTTTCCACTTATTATAGATTTATGATTAAGCTGCAATAAGTATCTTTGTTTCATAGTTGCATATTTCTCTTGCCAAGGAGGCCTTAATGTCTGTTGGAGAATGTTCTATTTTAGTCCATGATACCTTATCAACAGGGCCAGGCACAGGACAAATGACATGACATAATACGTGATTGCAGATGCCTATCTGGAGATGTGTCATTACAAGGTTTACACTGAAAATGGCACAATTATTTTCAGGCATAACTGACTGCAGCCAGCTGGAGCCCATTAAAAAACTATAATAAAAATGAAAAGGGTCGCTTCTTGTTATAGTTACTCTATGCTAATCAGTGGCCCTCTGTTTATAGCTATTTTGTTAGGAATTTAACAAGCAGGAGCACACATGGTCCATGCAACAATTCTCATTAGCATATAGTTCCAAACTCGGATAACATCTCCATGTAACAAATCAAGAAACATATTAAACTACATTTTATCTATCTCTAAGTCATTTCAAAATGGATAATTTAACTAAATACCAAAGTAGGACACATCACAAAATTAACTAGCATTGCAGCTAAACATACTTGTTGTCACCAATGAAATCAATGATTTCCTGCTCCATTTTCAAAAGTATCATCCTGTCCCTGCAAAACAAATGTTAGAATAAAAAGGTTTTATGTACTCTACATTCTCAAATACCTAAATAATTCAATGTATGGAAAAGATTATTTAAATATATGCTGCAGCAAACCTATGTTTAACCCTTTTCTGGAATACATTGTCCATTTACGTACTATTTCATTCTACTTTAGATTATGTCTTATCTCGTTTGTTAAGTATTTTGTAATATATAAATTTTGTAGTCTTAATGTTAATTATGACATGCAAAATTTTAGGACCATAAAACACATCAAATGAATAATACACTTTAAATTAATAGGAAACTAGAACAAAGCAAATCTTAAATAGTAACTGTAGAAGGATATATAAATGCATTGAAACATAAATATATTATTTGACATCAATAATTGTAATTTTCTGTTTTTCTCCCTTAATATCTCTTTGTGACAAGGAAAGCAGAGCTGTTAAATTATAATTTATTCACTCTGTAACTATCTAGTTATTGAGACTCCCTTTAAACAGTGAACATGCAAACCATTAGCAGAAAAGAAAAAATACAGGAGATTGTTTAAGACATCGGGAAAGGTATTTGCATTTTATAACGGCCTTCTTAGAAGTGTTGAATTAATAGCTTTGATTGTAACATTCTATTTGGTCTTTCTGAAAATAAGAGACTCATTTAATAATTTACCTGGAATTATTCTTTAAAGTGTTAATCAGAAACTCGTGTAAGTCTATGCCTGTAGAATCCGTGTATTCTTGGCTGCAATCTGAAACAAATAGTAGGATGGGATTGTCAGGAATGATGGTGAGAAGGTGGGGTGGAAAAGATTTTCCTAACCTATCCCATTTCCCTCCTGCTTAGGTAAATTTTAGATAAAGCTACTGTCATAAAAATACATGTTTCAAAACTAGCAATCTGGCAGCATAACATCAGAATGAAAATTAGACTTGAGGATTGAAAACACCCAAGAAATTCTGACTATGGAAAGATCCAAATGTCATGGCAGGGCAGGTGGGCACAGGCTGGGTGTGGGGCGGTGGGGAGGTGGAGTTAAGCACCATGTGTTCGCTCGAACTATAAATCAACAAGGGCACAAACTCCATGTGACAGGCACTCCCACTCTCAGAGAGAGCTCAAGAGTTTAAGATCCCATGAAAGCTTTTTTTCCTCTCCAAACACAGAAGGACAAAAAGTGAAAGTTTTGTTAGGAGACTATCTAAATATTAACCAGTATAAAACACAGGAGAGCACTAAATATTCCCAAGTCTTTTAAATCTCCCAAAGCTGACCGAAGCTTTATTTATAGAACTGTTTTAGAAACCTGAACTTCTTTACTCTCATATAGACGTTGGGTTTTAGATATTCAGCAGCTGAGACAACCATTATAAGCAGATAAGTGTCTATAGAGCATAGTATTAGAGGCAGTAGTCGTTCCTTAGCTGATCCGATACCTTATTCTTTCTCAGTCACTTTTTAAAAGTCTACTGCAAGTCTATTTGTGGCACTCTTCATCTTAGTTTTGTTCAACAATATGAATGGCAACAATTTGAATAGCCTAGATTGTAGATTTGCGGTTTTAGAAGGCATGACTTTGCTTGGAAAACTATTTACTGCAGGAGGCATGTGTATTTTTTAAATGAATACCGTATGACAGCCTATGGGTGCAGAAACTAACTTCATCTGTGCCAGATAAAATGTTAATCATATATTCCACTGAAATATACACCTGTGTTTGGGAACCACACATCACTTATCCACTGAGAATTGCTAATTCACTATCTGTCTTTTAAAGTAAGCATGAAAGTTAAGCTATAAAACTGAGTGTCATTACTGTTCACCAATTTAGTTCATTGGTTTAATCAACTTGAATCAAGGGCAGATTTATAGTTAGTCCTTTGTACAAGCTGGTCATTGAAGGCAGAAGATTCACATATGACTCCAAAGAAATTTGTGATCCTAAAAATAACTTTTCTAGCAACACAAATAATAACACCATGAACAGAAAGGAAATCAAGTTCATATCTTTCAGACACGCAAATATGTACACATAAAATTGCAGGCAGGGTTTGGTGGGAGGTGAATATGCATATGAGATTTAGAATGTGTTCTGTGATTACGTGTGTGCCCAAATTGAGTAAGTTAATGAAACATTTTCACATTCACCTTTCGATAACATTCTGATCTTGGGTTTTTCAGAGTTTTTATCTTTGTTTTTATCCTTTTCTTTTTCTCTTTCAGAGTCATCTTTCCTAGATTTATCCTCCTCTTGCAGGCTGGAAAAACTGGAAAGCTGTAAATGAATTGATTCCTGTTGAGGAAAAAATATAATAATTTAGGGCCAGATTTAATAATCTCTGTCTGGTTTTCATTTTGCATAGAGGTTATTAAGTACAGAAAAATGAAAGCCAGGTAAAGATTTTTCTTTTCTTAAATGGTAAGAAATTAAACCTGTCAGAAAATTAATTGCCCTTTAAGGTGACTTGAACTTCAGAAGTCAATGGGAAGTCATAAGAAACACCTACTACTACAACTTTGACTCATGAATATTAACCTTAACCAAGTTACATTCCTGTAGATTACACTACTTATTTTCTTAGGCTTATTTTTAAACACCTAGGAAGAATGTATCAGTAAGCTTGCATCACAGCCACTATCTTTTTAAAAAAAAAGGCTTCTGCAGTTCGATTCTATAACTCCTTATAAGGAGAAATTAGCACAAACACAGACAGACATTACGGATCATAATTACAGATAGAACAGACATAAAGAAAGTCCCTAATACCTAATTTACAATAAAAACTATTTTAGAATGAACCATGTCCACAATGATTTCTACTACTATGAAAAAGCAGACTGTATAATTTCAGGAATCCTAAGGGTGGATTATTGTCATAATTGTTTATAAATACCATTAATAAATCAATGTAATGTAGTTACAATAAGATTGCCTTTTAGAAAAGGTGATGAGTAGAATTATATTTTTCATAGGTAATACATAAATATTTAATATTATTTTTATGTTAGTATCAGTTAATCCTTTCAAAATATAAGATTCTCTTGAACTGATGCCTGATATAAGATTGAGTCTTTGCCGTACTGGGGCTGGATCCACTTTCATATTTATTTATCTTGCATTCAAAACAGATCATTTTGCATTACCTCACATATAACAGCCATTTGATTGATATTATGCTAACTGTTTTGAAGAAGAATGAGCCAAATCATGTTTTTTTTGTTTTGTGAAAAACCTATGCTACGATGAAAACTATGACAAATTAGCAGACATTAAGCCCACTTATTCTTATGTAAGAGATCACTTGGTGGGGAAGTGCTCTTCCACTAGTGACATTAAAATTTATGAGGTAGGAGAAAAAATTCCCAATGACTAATAATGTCTCTCACTAAAACTAAACTAATACTTACACTACATGTGACTAAATTGATGCCTGTACTGCCTCAAATTTGGGATTCTTAATGACTCTCAGTAAACTTGGCTAATCTAACAAACATTAGACAAAAGTCCTCCGAAGTCAAATTTCTCTTTTTGGGAGGGGCTCTATTGTGAATTCCTTGCTTCACTATGCTTAGAAAGTCATACAATATAAAGGATGAAATAAAACACACTTTCATTGTAAATATTTATCTTAGCTGGGCTTTCTGACTTCCACATGTTTTTCCTGGGGATAGATGTATACAAAATATGTAAAACTGAGTGTAATTTGATTATAGAGTCTTTTGCCACATAGTTTGGGACAGAAATGTCTTGATAAGCAAAGGTTCAGGTAGGTTCTAAGGATATGATTTTCTTCTACTGGTTAAGGAAACCACTGGAACATTTTTTGCTCAAAAGACAGGGCTGTGGGTAGGGAAGACTCACTTTGACAATTAGGAAGAAAAACTGAGGGTTTCTGGGACATGAAAGTGGTCTCATTGCTTCTTCAAAACTTACTGAACCATTCAGCCTCTCTAAGTATAAATCTAAAATCGTAGAGGCTCGAACATGCATCATCAATGCACGAGCAGAGGCCAAAGAACATCTCTACAAAAAAAATGTATAAACTGATGCCATGTGTTGACAGATACTATACTCAGAAAAAAATCTATCTTTTCTATACATAAATATACATTATGGTGTTGAAAGAACACACAAAAGTGCTATAGAGTTGGTAAAAAACAATCTGTTATTTTTTAATATTTTTATTGATATGCTCAATAATAAAATACAAGTGTTAATAAATACATTGGTACAGGATAAGTTTATATCCAACAACAGTAAAAGAGTGATTCAAGTTGCAGTAATACACTGATAGGTAAATAGTATAACATTAGAAAAGCAAAATTCCTTTAACTTAAGGACAGACTGAACCATTAGGTATGGGTCTGAGATCAAGTAATACAGGTAGCAAGAGTTCTTCCCACACTGGAAAATGAAGGCAGTTTTCCAAATACTGTGAATATACAAACATTGGGGAAGCGATACAATCCATATACTGTATACTTCTGCCAGTGTTCTCTGGGATTCAGTTCTCACATTTTGTAAATGCCGGTGGTACCTAATGAAGGCATTGCATATAAACTCAAAGGTCTGCTTCTTTAATCTCTATAAAAGTAGCATAGTCATTCGCTTATATATGTGTCTGGGTATTTTCTATCAGCCCCTTTCTCCCACCACTCCTCAGCTAGTGCAAAGAGAAACTTGCAGGTGCTAATTCTCTCCTACAAAGCTAGTCTTGGTTTCTGAGCTTGAAACCAGCAGGAACAAAGCACCGTTTGCACCTTATTTCTCTGCACCACTTGTATAGGAAAACTGGAATTAGGTCCCGGATCTATGATACAGATGATCCCTTAAAAAATTTCCTCCTGGGGTCTTGTCAAAGGGGACAAAAAGCAGATTAAGTCTATAAAGGCTGTCTTTCTCTGCCTGGCATTAAGAGTGGGGGACAACGTGGGGCATTACTTTTCCCAGGGTCTGTCATTTTGCAGAGTTAACATAGATCTTGTGCAGTACATTACAAGCCATCCATCAACATTTAATGATACAAGCCATGATATTCACATTATTCCTCCTTTTCAATTTCCATTAAAAAATAGAAGCACACATAAAATGCTGAAGAAAAGCCACACATTTCTCAGAGCCCAGTAAAATAAAGCGTGTGTATGAAACATAGTAATGGCTACTGAAAGATAGCCTGTCCATGCCTTATGACATGAGTGGCATGTTAAGAAAATGAGGCTAGAAAAAAAATACTCTTAGGACAAAATCTATAAGGAATTTATTTTTGGTCCTTTTAAAGAAAGTGCTCTCAATGCTCTCTGTGTCCATGAGGGGAATTCAGAGTATTTCAATTAAAGTAAAAAGAGAAAAGCAAAATAAAACCAACAAAAATAATTATATGGTAATCAATTTTCCCTCCCCTGGGCTCAGATAAATCATTTTACTTTTGTCTTGACTGCTCTCAGCCTCTGATAAAATAAGTGAAATTCCAGCAGCAAGACTATTTTTATAAAAGCTAATGTGGTGCCTGAAAAGCAAACAAAAATAAATATGATGTGAAATTTTCCATATTGCCAGAGAAAAGTTTTGTTGAACTTTAAATTTTTAGAGCCTAATAATCTTGCTGTAAGGAGCAAAAATAAGGGTAGAAATATGCAGCGAGATATTTAATAATATTAACTTAAAGTCACCATCAGCTCACGTTTACTTCTGGATCATTTTTGCAGTATTGAGAAATCTCCACCAAAGGCCATAAAATTATTTCTCCAAAGTTCAATGCACCTTATTCACTATTTCTTAAGTTTCATATGTGCCAACAATTGTGTTGTTTCTTATAGGCAAGTGCATTTTGGGGAGCTGAGAGGTAAGATATCTCCAATAAGGAAGGAGACAGGATACTTAGGACTATATTTGGTTCAGCCTTATCAAGAGAGAGCCTTTGAGGAAATTCAGCACAACTGTGCTTACTTTTTATTTAACTTTTAATCTAAATTCTTTTGAATTCCTTTCCACTTTGCAGTTTTCAGAGGGTCTGGAAAAAAACAAACGTAATACTCTGTGACAAACCATTAAACTATTTTAGAATGTTTCATAAGCAGGGGACGAAGCCCCCCAAAAAAAGATTTCTTTTCTTCAATTACATTTTTCTCCCCCAAAACACGGTTTAACGCCACATTGATAGTCATGCACACAAAGGTGGATCCCGTTCATGCAATTAATGATAATGACGGGGGTTATACCTGATCCTGCAGACTTTCACCTCCTGGTCTGGCTGAAGATTCCTCACAGACAGCAAGACTGCGAGTTAGTTTACCTTTTCCCGCTCCTGACTGGGAGAGGGGAAAGACAAGGAAGGAAAAGAAAATAAAGAAAACAAACAAAAAACATTCTCAGACTTGTCAACTCATCTCCATGTTTACATAACATCCTCAAATGAGATTTTTAAAACCAAGCGTCAAGTCTGCCAACCAGCACTGTCTAGGTTTGCTGAAAGCACCAGACCTCTGAGTTGATGGGGATGGAGGTGAAGAGGAATGTGAAAAGGTAAATTTAGAAATCACTTTAGCAGACTTGTGCCTGTCAAACTGGGAACTCATGAGGAACAAATTGCTGCCATTTCAGGAAAACACCCGTAGAAAAAAAAGGACAAAACTAATTTCCACTTAAACTAAGTTTGGAGGAGATTTGACTGAGACGATGCTTAAAAGAATGAAGACTATGTACTAAACAATGGTACCTGTTTACTTCAAGGCAGAAATCAGTTTGTGAGATCAAAACACCTACTCCAAATTTGACTTAAAATAAAAACAAAAACAAATCACTATTTGTTTTGTAAAGTACTGTCAAATCTCCATGTGTAAAAGCAGTATCAAATACATACATATGCAGCTATTTGAATCAGAAATTCTCTAATTAAAAAGTATACAAAGCGAGAAAGAAAGATATGCGCGAATACAATCCCACTGAAAGCAGACAGCACCAGCACAACCGGGATGCACCACAATATTTGCACACAAAGATCTGAATTGTTAGCAAATCGTTTAGCTCGGATTTAAAATATGCAATTTGTATCCACAATATCAGGTCTATCTAGAATCCCAAGAAACCTACCTTGGATTTTCTTCTCTCTTGGTTCTGAGCCTCCAGTCGTCTCTGTACGTTGGAAACAAAATAAAACAAGCAAACAGTAAACCAACAAGCAGCAGAGAGAGAGAGAGAGAGAGAGAGAGAGAGAGAGAGAGAGAGACAGACAGACACAGAGACAGAGAGAGACAGAGACAGAGAGAGACAGAGACAGAGAGAGAGAGGTGTCACTGTCACTACTGGCTACAGTAGAAAAATCAATAATAACAGTAACAAAACATCATAACCGCTAGGGAGGACTCCTTTAGCTTTGAAAACTTTTGACTATTTAACTTTTGGCTTTCTCTCCTTACAGCAACTGTAGGAGAGGAGGAAATGAAAAGCTGACCTTGAATGCTTTTTGCCATTATGTGGTTTTCTGCCTTTGCCAACTGCTGGGATATAAAGAGTTAACACTTCCTAGTTTAGTTCAAAGAAAATCGATGCTTATGCACAATTTGTTAGTGGAGTTTGTTTTCCATCTACTAAATCTTTTTCTGTTGTAACTCATGGTGTATTTAATCATGCTTTAAAATTCTTTCTAGTCTTCCTCTCTGCCCCAGCCCCCAAGTGCTCCCTCTCTCTTTGGTTGGGGATTCTGGGGTTAGGCTTGTTTGCGAAGGAGATTTGAACCTTAGCATGCCCGTGAAGGTCAAAGGAGCATGTCTTTGATTCTTAGTTTACCATGAAGTCGTTTTTTATCTTTCCATGGAATGGCAAGTTCATTTTTAAAACTCAGCTAGCCTAAACCTGCCTGGGGAAAAGCTCGCCACATATAACTTGAGGTGATCTCGAAATTGGTACTGGGATGTTGTGTGCAAGGTCACGAAATAAATATTTTCCTTAGATATTTTACACCTCAAAAGGTGTTTTAGAACACGGTTCAGCTAGGAAAAAGGGACTAATAATTGAGAAAGGAAGAGATTAGCATTACAGATTTAACTAGTCAAATTAAAAAGTCTCACAAATTTTTTAAAGTATTCTAGAAATAAAGGGAAGAAACCGCACAGTTGCATGAGAATGAGGGTCTCTTCAGGCTCACTCACCTGAAGTTCCAGCTTCTCCTCTTCATCCAGACTTTCCGATTTAACAATACCATTCTCTGGAGTTGCCGCCTCCTGCTCAGTCCCTCCTTCCTCTGCTATCGCCTGATTCAGGTCTCCTTGCCCAGACATTCTCCCAGATGCAAATTAAAAGAACAAGGTTTTATGCCCTAGAGGTGAAGATATCAGAAAACAAAGTCAGTGCTGGGTGAAGTATTTACTATTCTTCTTTAGATATTTCATTTCTCCTTTTATATTCAAATGCAAATGAGTAACTCAGGCATCCTTGACAACTGTATACAAAAGGAGACTAAAACAAGATGAAATCAAGTACCTAAGGCATACACAAGAAGCAGATGCCATCACCCCATTCACATCTCCTCCCCCAAAATGCACACACTTGTGAATATACCTTGACATCAAAGTGGATCAACAAATCTTAGAGACACACAACTCCTACACAACTACCAGTCCCCTATGGCCCCCTACAAAGTAGAAGAACAAGAGAATATTTCCTCAACTCTTAAACAGATAACCCTAGACCTCTGACTCAAGCATTGATATTGATTGTTCTGCAGCATCTCTAAGATGACTCAAAAATTATTTGCAGGTTTCAAACATAGACATACTTTCCCAGGTAGAAGGAATATAGTACTCTACAAGGGGCAAAAATCAATCGAAGAAATAATGATTCAGTATAAATATGGGATCTAATTTTGGCAATAAACCTTTCAGGGTCAACATTTCCAGGCTTCAAGCTGACAGCTACATTATTAAAAGTATAAGCCCTCTCCCATGCTCCTGTCAGTTGCTGGTGCTACAAGAGCCTGCGGAAGGAAGTCTTTGGCAGGCAGCTCTAATGAAGCTATCGCAATTGAGCTTCACTTCTCCAGGCTCACAGTAGAATACTACACAGACACTGGAAATGGCTTTTCAAAGTTAAAGCCTGGCATTATTTTTTTTCTCCCTACATCAATAAAAGCCCTAACACTTCCCCTTCTGATGTGCTGTCAAATAAGTTCATGAATAGTTTAGCATGTACTTCCTCTTCATTTTTTTAAGCTGTGAGAAAAATAAACAGAAGAAGGGAAGGAGGAAGGAAGGAGGGAGGAGGAGGAGGAGGAGGAGGAAGAGAAGAAGAAGAAGAAGAAGAGGAGGAGGAGGAGGAGGAGATGTTGTTTAGAAAGTCAGTCCTTTTACAAAAATCCCAAGCAGTAACTGTCCAGTTTCCAGTCATTACAATGGTAATTATTATTAGATAAATTATTGTTTTGATTTTTTTTAGCGTGTTTAATTGCCATTTACTAATTTAGTAACTTTATTTCCAACTGGAAATAGGAAGCATGAGAAAAATCTAAACCACAGCAATTTTTATTGTAAATTTACTAAACTCTATCATGACAAAACAGATAGTATCTATGGTATCTTTAAAATGCACAGGTTTATTTGGCAAAGGATTGTGGGAATGTACAAAGAGACATTTTCCTAAAGGACTTGTGACTGGTAAACAATACTTTCAGATTTGAAGAGGTTTTCAGATATTCCATCCAGTGCATTCTGAATTTCTCATACTTCAGTGGTACTCAGTATGTGTGGTTAACAAAATAAAAAAAGTCCTGTTTTCCAATGGTAAACAGCTTGTTTCACCATGTATTGGGTAGGGGGAGAAGAGGGAACTTTTGTTGCCCTAGCTCATTTTTCAAAGCATTTCAATAAAAAAAGCAGATTGTGATTAAATTTAAAACAGAGTGAACAAATTGATCTCTAATTTTTCAAACCATAATCCAAATAAGTCTCAGATACCGATCCTTCTCTCAAGGTTATATCAGTGAACCATTCTATGCAAGCAGATATATTTATATAATAGCAATAAAATACAGATGAGATGACAGCCAGACAACAAGACCTTTACCTTTCGTGCAGAATTCCTGCTGTAGGTCTTGGTGACTTACTAGCGGTTTCTGTCGCTCTACACCGGGAAAATCCACACAAGTCAGAGACAACTGGAGTCCCATGTCCCCATTAACAGTTCGGAATGCCCATCTCCATGCGATTCCCTTACACAGTGTGACACATCGTCAACCTGAAAAAAGATGAAAAGTAAATAATAATCATTGCAATCATCATGGTAGGGCGAAGGACAAAATAAATAAGATGGGGTTTCTAACACTAATGACCAGCTTCCAGCAAATCACGTTCACAGCTTGATCCAGTTCCACCTGTCTCAAGCTGCCTGCTTCTTCTCTAATGAAGGCTACAGCCGGCTGTTCAAGTCAGAACGGCACCCACGCAAGGAGCTAAAATTAACAATTGCATTATGCACCGAAGATTACTCACTTCAATTTTAACCTTTTTTAGTGAAATCTCGCACTTTGTATTTAAAAAAAAACAAGTTTGTGTGTTTGCCTCAGTGAGAGCCAAGATCACCTAAGAGCAAAAGTCTTGCCTCCTTTTTCTAACCAAAGTCTTTGCCTGAATTATGGATTAATATGATATACCTTAGTGCTGTTTCTGCGACTCCTTTCTTTATCAGAGTTACCTGAATAAAGTATATTTTTATTTAATAAGGTATTATCTCTAAAAGTTTAAAGAAAAAAAACTTTCCTAATGGCATGGTTGAGAGTGCTCTTTCTCTCCACTTACAGTTTGGGAAGAATTCCTAATATTCTTGTTTCATAGTGAATACCATCTATCCAAACCCCTCCCTCTCCTTCAGGATTGTCTCCGCCAGCTGGGCATTCTGTTTGACAGCAAAGAAACGCTGTCAGAGAGATTCAACAGATTTGCAAATTTTGAGCCTGTTGAAAACAATCCACGCTATAATGTGCACTGTCTTGTTCTCACAACTCCTACAGGAGCAGTGGCAAAGACAGTTTGAATGCAAACATAGAGACGGGCTCCTAATAGTATTTGCCAAAATCTATTATCTCTTTCCTTTCCTTGTACGTCCTCTGGTGCACATCCACTAGATCCAACAGCATGAACACCTCTTCTATCATATACCCATCTATGAAAACACTAAATGCATCCCAGTTATTTTGTCTGAAGGTTTAGAAACCCTCTCTCCCTCCTCCTTTCTACCCTCTCCCCCCAAGTTTAAAATGAGCACAGCTGGTTCCTCACAGGATTTTACTGTGGCTATATTAATAACATATTGGGTTACAAAGCCATTTGTTGTGCAAGAGGAAAGCAACTGTTGAAAATGCAATCACTTGTACAGTCAATAATTTCTGGATTTATTCATATCTTATTAAGATAGACAATTAGACTTTAAAATATGTTTGTTTTGTTGTTAGAATTTATAACATGGCTATTGAGAGATAAGCAAATATGAATTTAGGACAAAAATGGATTGACAATCAACAGTAATTTCAGTTTTTCCATTTTGACCAGTTTCACCTGGGCTTCTATAATTGATAATCAATATTAAATAGAACTCACAGTGTTTTAAAATTAGGATCTATTTAACTAACAATCCCATCTGCTAATATATCTTAGAATAAATGTCAGTAATGAACAGAATTACCAAATGCTTTTTGGTTCTGTAATCCTTTATCCAAGGTGAATGAAGTTGTCAAGAATCACCGCAACATTTTTGCCTCCTTTTCCCGACCCCCATATGTGTACTGTAGCATATAATCCAGAAAGCAAACGGCAGTGCAATTTTCAAATCTAAGTCTTAGATGCATTATTCCAGCCTCAGTAGGAGGATGCAAGATATAATTCTTTCCACGAAGAGAGAAAGAACAAACTGATATTCACATAACTAACTCAAAGCGGGAACAGCCTGGATATATGTGTGCGTAATTACCAGGACACGTTTTGAAATAGCACCAAGCTCTAAAGTCAGCGAGGTATTATTCTTGCATGCCTGAATCATAAAGTCATCATCTAGCAAGATAAAAGAGAATATGGGCATATGGGAATGAGGAGAGAGGAACATATGGATCACAAATATTTTTGTAACTGATTAAAATTGTTCTCTTTGCTAAGAAAGCAGTGCCAGGAAATCAACCCTACTTCAGCTTTCTGTTCTCCAAGTTAACCCGACTCTCCCCCTGCCATTTAATCCTGATCTGTTTCAATTGCTCCCATTTTCACAAAGAATCCAAACTATTTTTAACAAATATATTTTCTTTAACATTTGGTTAATAAATATTCTGGCCAAATTTCAGTTGTTAAAGTTTGGAAGGATGGAAAGAGAAAGAGATTATATACAAATATACAAAATAAAAGTCACTGTAGTTCTTTTAGTATAAATATTATTTTAACAATAATTTTGGCAGTAGTATTTAGCAAAGACTACCAATGGTTTGCAAAACAAGCTATAGGAAATTAATCAACAATCCTGTCAGCTATTTACCATGAAAAAAATGAGTAAAATAATCACCGCCTCATATTATATTTCTACTGCTTCTTATTTCCCTAGCTTACCTTAGCATTGAAAAGAGTAGCAGTTAGGATTGTGGGGATGAGAAAGAGAGGGAGAGATGAGAAAGGCACAATGCAAAGTGCCAAATATTGTCTTTTTTAAAATCACCATCATTAAAATAGGTGTGTCCTAATTGTGTTCATAACTCTGTGGGTGTGTGTGTGTGACATATATTAATTACTGTGCTACCAAATGAAGAAACAAAGATTAGGATTTGTTTCAAATTTCAGCAGTGATTTGGTTCTCAAGGAGTATCTCACGGAAAACTGAAGTTGAATTTTATTAGCAAGTTGGGAGGGTCACTTTATTAGTCAGTTTCCTTAAAATGCACTAATAATTAACATAAAGACGACTAATCTTATCCCAAACCAATATAGGTATTTTATGATGAAATCACACAGTCGAGACTCATCTATTTGAATAATTGAAATGTTTTTTCCATATGCATTGTTTCTTCTTTTTTAACTGGGCATAGTTCTCTAAATGAAAACCACTTGCTTATTGTGATGATATGAGTGATTTGTCAATTTGCTATATAAGGTATGTAAATACAGCAACACAATGTAAACCAAGCATACAGCCCATTCTCAAAACACGTATCCTGTTAGAGATTACAAAAGACTTTGCACATGTAAGATTAAGTTTAAAGTGAGTAAATAAAAAAGTAATTGGAATGTAATCCCCTCAGAAATGAGAGCAACAAAGGCATGAACAGAGTTGCTAATATCTTTAGCAAATCTAAAATTTTTCCAAGGTGACAAAATATATCAATGAGAAACTTTCACATAAATTTAATTTCCCAAAGAAAATTTTTATCATTCAACGTGTATATACAAACTACTCAACCAGGAGCTTTGCCCTTTAATGAAATTCTTTTTTGGTCAACTTCATGCACAGGAATTTTGTAAAACTCTCGAGCCACCATGAAAATGCCAAAATTACCAGAAAACCATTTTGCTGGAAGAATCTGGCATGGGGGGGGGGGATTAAAAGAAAATGCATTTTCAGGTTAGAGTTTTGGGGAATAGAAATATTTTTATGAGTATTTTAATTTAAGCTTTAATCTAAGAGTCTGACAGTTTATAAACATGTAATCTCATTTTTTCTTCTTCTGGATATAAACATAACCAAGATCAACACTGAGTAGAATCCCAACAATGAAAGAAACTTATGCCAAAGCTTTGCACATAAAATCAGTACCATAATAACCACGTATGTTTTTGAAACTAAAGGCGATCTGATGTCAATAAAACCATCTGAAAGAGAAGGCTTTGTGCCAGTGTTTCATTTCTGTATTCTTATTTACAAGTCTTTACTGAGCCTCTACTATGTGCAGGAATGTTCTACATGATGGCATATTATTCAAATGAACTAACACAATCTCACCTAAAAAAAATCTTTGTTCTTCCTGAATATAAGTAAAAAAAAAAAGCAAATTAATATATAGACCTATAAATCAAAGGCAGAAAATACTACTACAAGAAGGGAAATTGCATTCTGCTTTCCAAAATATCCTCTGATATATGGATGAAATGTACATACACAGACTAGTTAAGTGGATATAACCTTCCCTGCTCAGTGTCTGACTTACATGTGTACCCAATACAAGCTACCATCATCATCATTGTCTTAGCAGTAGTTAGTAAGATATGTTGTTATTTAGCCATCCAATGTGAACATTACAAGGAAATAAAGGTTAGGGAAAATACGATGGTCAGAGAACATCTGCATCTCTACCAGACTCAATGAACGTGTGGCCAATGTGCTCTCATCAACAAAGGATAACAGATACTGTTTCTTGCTGAAAAAGACAACTCTAATTTTTCCCCCCAAAGCTTACTCCAGATATGGTCTCAATACAATACAAACATCAGGATGTCAATTATCTGAGTGAGAGAACTTGAAGGAATGCAATACCTGATTGGTAGCTTTATCTCATCACTGGTCCAATATGCGCATGCTTTTTTTTTTTACTGAAGATAATTGACCAAAATCAGTGTCATAGGGAATGAGGTTGATGACCATTACATGTTAGAAAATAAGCCAAAGTTCTGACAGCATCAAGGTAAGTTTTAGTTAGACTGTGGGTCATGGGGACTAGTCCAAGAATTTTTAAATGACTTCACTTTCCCCAACTCATGCAGGCTAATCACCACCTTTTATTTCTAACATCATACTATTAAGAGTCTAGGCATGATATATTCATAAACAGGGTGAGGTCACCAACCTCCAGTCAGGTGCAAACTTAAAAAAAGAAAAAAATCCAAGTACCCAGAGAACTACAGAGCTGAAAAGAGCCTTGAGATCAGCTACTCTAGCTGACATTAAATCCAGTGGACAAGATCCACAACCATGCTCCAGCAAAATTGGGTCAACAACACAGTTATTTTGACCGTGGATCAGAATTCTTTTCAGTAACCTGTCTTCCTCTAGTGATGAACATGTTTATCTAGAACATGTTTATCTAATTGAAGCAATTAATTTCTGGTATGTTGCAAGATGGATCCACACCTTGTTTTTCACTGGACCACTATTTTCTTTCCTTGCAAATGATTCTACAAATACGGCCCAGAAATTGCCCAAGCATATATTCTAATGACGGTATGTGTATCTCTTCTCTGGTTTTACCCCCAGAATCACATAGACGCATTTGGGATTCTAGAAATTATGCTCAGTTTCTCTTTTTGAAAATCCTGAAGGCCCATTTGCCATACCTATCGGGATGCTCTAAAGTTATCTGATAGCTATCTGCCCAATTTCATTTTTCCACACCTAGAACTCATAGTACCCACCTTTTCAGAGACCACACAGAAAATCACATGCTGGCATGATTCCCAGACAAAGCGTGTCCAGGTTTTGCCAGTAGTCATGATAATTTTTTAAATGTGGAACAATTCGTTAGAATTGATACTGGTGCTGGAATATGGGTAACATTTAGAAATGAGTGTCTCCCTCATCTTCATGCAAAAAGCCAGGATCTCAGACTTGAGGAATAGCCTTGCCATTTCAAGTGTAACCAAAACAAATTATCCAGAAACTTAAATAATATTGCTGAGATCCTGTGAATAATGATACCATATAACTTTGCTAAAACAAAAATATTATTAAGTAGTTAGAACTTTTAGGACTATCATTGAGTTACATACTCATATTATACACATATATGTCTCTCAGCATTGCTGTATTGTGATCTCCTGTATTAAGTAGCACTGCCAGGGATGAGGAGGAGAAATGATACTCTGAAATGATATATATTTTTTAGTGTTATCAATCTGATGGTACTAGAATTTTTGAATTGCAAATTTAGTTCAATTCAGTTTAACAAAATATTTTAATATTTATCTGGATGTTAAGGAAATAATCCACTATCTATTTTCAGTTATTTCTATCTCTGCAATGAAACACAAATTTATCACAAAGTGCATATTTTAAACTCTAGTTTAAAGAGTTCAAAAATATGAAAATGAACCGCAAAGAAAAAAAGAGATATTTTAAAGAAAGAAGAAATACTAATTTAATAGTAATCATCCTATCTGACATAAATTCTTTTCTTTTTCATTCTTACAAAAAGTGAAAGAAGCATCTGCCATTTCAAAAATAATGAAATAACAAATGTGACACAGTTGTAGGTATCAGAGTGGGAGATAAATATTTGAGTTAGTAGAATCTTTCTCACAGAAAAGGAAAAAGAGACACTTAGATAAAATGAACAAAAGCAAAGAAAAATTAAGTTATTTTTTTCAGATTTGTTATTTGCCCATAAAAGTTATGCTAAAAAGGAATATATAGAATATATATGTGTATGTACATATGTGTGTTAACATAAATATATATGTTTATATATATAAATATATATATGTGTGTGTTAACATAAATATATATATATATAAAGAAAAAAGGAGGTTTCCATTACCATGACATCTTTGTTCTTCTTTGTGTAAATACTTCTCATTTGGTGCTATAAATGACCATTTCATTCCTAAATGTTGTAATGTTGCCTCTTAAAATTATAATTAGCATATCATCATTGCTAAAACTTATTAAAATGAATTAATTTAGATGTTTAGATTACCTACCCATGACCTCATCCTCCACCCCAACAGCAAAATGATTGAAAGGATTTTCCAAAGGATCAAAAGAATGGAAGGGGGCACATCCCCAAAATAAAAAGGCAAAATGTGGACCAATGATTACAGAAGCTATGGCTACAGGTGGTGTAACCCACTTCCAAAAGGAAGGGAGAGAGGGTAGAAAGAGATTTAAGCAGAAACGGATGTATGCTGCCATCCTAAGTATAGCATGTGGAATTTCAGTAGACACACCAGTAAAGGGAGTTTCTAGTTCTATAGCATAGCTCTGGGCTATAGTTTTATATTAACATCTTGACAACAAGCTCTTTGTACAGAATTCAACAACCATACACACAAAGTAACAATTCTCTTTTATAGAGTGCTTACTACACGGGTAATTTTAGACTGAGTTTTCTACATAGATTATTACATCTTATCCTCACATCAAGTACGTCTATTCATTCACTGCTAGCCTTCAACAGGGAAGATAGCAAGCTGCCTGCTTGTCCTATCTCCTTAGTGTTAAGTCAGCTGACTGATAGCTCTTTCATTCACTGGATTCTCCAGGTCTCAGCAATTCATGAGCCATTCTTCAACAAAGCTCAAAATTTGAACCAATTAGTAAAAAAATTCTCCTCCCATTATTATGTACACTCTACAATTATGGGAATGTTTGCCTGTTTTGTATACATCTGTATTAATTCTAATATTGAGAACAGTGTCTGGTACCTAGTAAGCTTTGCTGATTCAGCTTAAAGTTCTACCTGGATTCTAATCAGTGATGGGTGGGTGATTTTTACCATTTTTATTCTTTCTCTGCCTAAAATCCAAGACATCTGATCATTCAAAGACATAAGTAACAGAAAATAGAGACAATGAGAAAGATGTCCTGAGCTGAAGGTACACAAGCCGATGAGTTTTTCCAGGTTCTGGGTATTTTGGGAGTTTTCTAAGAAGGTGATGGCATCAGTCAAATGCATGAATTTTCATTACTTAACTGGCCAGACATCTAGGCCTTGCCCATATCACTAGATGAGAAAAACACCCTAGAAGAAGCATCTCTCCTTCCTCCCGAACTAAATGTCTTTTAGTTATTTCGTGACGCTTCTTCCAAGTGCTCACTTTAGCAGGGTCCGCACTTACATGTCAACTCTCCTCTCAGGAGGAAGTGCCACCCAGTTCCAGATGAGAAATGTGGCACTGATCCTAAATTTCCTGGACAGAGAGGACCCTCAGGCCAGTGTATCCTGCAACTGTTAGTTTGCTGAGAGGAGAAATGGACACATTCCCAGAAGGAAAATATTTTTGGGAACTTCAAGACATCTTGATGGAACAGAATGGTGGATCAGAATCTGCATTTATGCAGAGTGTCCAGGGCTTGTCCAGAAGATAATTTTCTACCTAAAACATCTGTCTTAGTATGTGTCTGTTCATGTAGGACAGTATTCAGACTCTGGGGCTATCTGTGGCAATAGCAATTGGACTCAAGATGCCCTGCTTGGAAAGCAACTTAAAGGAAACATATGGTTGGTTATTTGAAAGACAGGGACTGCAGAGTGGCCTGCCCACCACCATTCAATGTGGGAATTGCAGTCACATGAACACACTCTACTTCAAAACGCTGGCATGGCATGGTGATGTCACCCTCTTCCTGCCCGAAGTCTGATTTTATCTAATGTTCTTTTTTTTTCTTAATAAACAAAACAGTCTTGCTTGAAGAGACAGTTAGGGAGTTAGTTACATTGGACACTAAAAGCATTTGCAGGTGAACAACTTCTGCTGGATGGACTTTCCTACTTGGGTGTTCCCTGAACAAATCTGCCAACTACAGTCTTCAACCCTAAGAAGCCAGAGTTGAGGAAGATGGATGCTTGCCTTTTGCAATTCTTCATATTTCAAAATATGTAATGCATTTTAATGATCATGTCCAAATGAAAGCTGGCATAAGGTCTGTGATTATTCGAACCTGCCAGCATTACCTGTTACTGAAGAAAGAGGAAAAAGTAGATTCTCAAACCATTCCAAATAAAGGAACTGGAAGAAATTATTGATGATAACTGAAAGGTATCTAGTCAGTCTGACCTTGGCTGAGAGAGATGTTTATGTGTGGTCCCAGGGCTGAATGGTCTCATGACTAGTGAATGAAAAGGGTTAAGTTGTGCTTAGGAATTCCCTGAAGATTCTTGATATAGCTGAAGATTTGGGGCCTTTCATTCATGGATTCTATTATGCCTAAGCATTGCCACAGATGGCCTCATTGCCTAAGCTAAGGGTCTGGAGAGAGCTATTAGCTTTGTACATGGTTGGCATAAATAGACAAATTAGTCTGCTTGCTCTGTTGACCAGGCTCAAGTGCAATGTCACGATCACGACTCACTGCAGCCTCGATCTTCTAGGCTCAGATCATCCTTTTACTCCAGTCCCCCACATAACTAGGATTATAGGCATGTACCACCATGCCCAGCTAAGTTTTCTCATTTTTTTGTAGAGACAAGGTCTCACTGTGTTGCCTAGACTGATCTTGAACTCCCAGATGCAAGAGATCCTCCCACCTTGGCCTCTCAAAGTGCTGGGATTACAGGTATGAGCCACCATGCTTGGCCCAAAATAGTCTTCAAATGTAGTTTTCAGAGACTTCAGTAGAAGAAAACAACTGGGGGACAAAGTGCAAACTGACATTTCAGAAAGAAAGATGTAACTCTAATCCACCCACTTTCATGTCTCTAATGAAACATGAAATCTTGTACTTAAGAATCAAATGTGATGCAGTACCTCTACAACAAATTAAAACAATCTGAACCCTGGAATGAGGGCTGAAAATCTTATGTCTTACACAAGACATAAGAAAGTATGATTTTTAAAAGTTTCCAAGAGTGTACATCCAAGCTACCAATATGGTAACCAGGGTGAAATTATCCCACAAAGAATCAAGTTTATTATTTGATATATCATGGAAATGAAATATCTGTCAATCTTATATAATATGCAATACTCAGCTTTTCAGCTGTGGGCTTATTTGTGAAACATTCAAGATTTTAAATGTAGATAAGAAAAAAGTCAGTAGTTGCATTCATAATGTGTAGAAAGGCACTTTCAGAAGTGGAATTTTTTTCGTTGGATAGGGTCTCTTTAATAAAGTCCAGGGCCTAGACATTGGAAGAAAAACTTATACAGTAGGAAAAATCATAACGCTTCTTATAATTATAAATAAAATGGAAAAAAGAAAGGAATGAAGGAAGGAAAGGAGGAAGGAAGGAAGGAAGGAAGACCAGCTGGCCCAAGTATCAGAAACTCACCTGAAAAATTAATGTATGAAAGAGAAATATAAAATATGGAGGAATTTATGATGAATCCTAAAACAAAATTTAATTTTTACAAATAAAAACCAAGAAAACAAAGAGAGTCATTCTTTTTTGTATTACTAACACCTAGCTGAGAGAGGACGGTTCATAATTGCAGATAAATAGTATGTTAAGAATGGCATTTCCTTGTATTTGTTAAAGTATGGCATATAAAAAAAAAAATGTTCTAGTCGGGCTCTGTGGCTCAGCCTGTAATCCCGCGCCTTTGGGAGGCTGAGGTGAGTGGATTGCCTGAGCCTGTGGGTTCGAGACCCGCCTGGGCAGCGAGACCTCATCTCTACAATAAATCAAAAAATCAGCTGGGCGTGGTAGCGCATGCCTGTAATTCCGGCTACTTGGAAGGCTGAGGTGGAAGGATCGCCGGAGCCCAGCAGGTCGAGGCTGCGGTGGCTGGGAGCGGCCACTGCACTCCAGTCTGGGCGACAGAGTGAGACTCCAACTCAAAAAAAAAAAAGAAGAAAAAAAAATGTTCTATACTTCAAAGGATTATGCATTTTCACTGAAAAAAAGATGTAAAGAATATAAAAAATACAATGGAATCCTGTTGCTTCCCAAAAGTCATCTACATGATGTCAAAATAAATAATTTGAATCTAAAAGTATCAAGAACTCTAAGCATATTTACATAAATACTTATAGTCTTACAAGTCTTTATTAGTATGCAAATTTTAAATATTTATGTGTCTGTGTAATTTAATTTGAACCCTGACTATTTGCAAATGTACAAATAGCAGATCCCAGGTATTTAAAATCCTGTGTGGGCCAGAACTATCTTTATATTCTGGTAAGTTCTGTGTCCTGCTGGGAGAAGTAGCTCCCTGCTGGCAACTCTGTGGCCTGACTATTCTTACAGAATTTGGACATGCTCACAGATGCCACATCAGGTCAGGTTAAGATTGCTCTGAACTTCAGAAACCCCAGCAGGAGCAAGGGAAGAGCAACATGCCAACCAACAGAACACACCAACCATCTGCACTACTGGTGATCCATTGAGGTCACCAACATGCCAAACTTCAGGTGACTCTACAAAACTGAATACAAATACTGTCCACCCAAATCTAAAAATGCTCTGGTTTTAGGCTCCCGTTTTTTTCTTTTTCTTTTATTATTAATATATACTTACAAAAAGATGAACAGTTCTGTATTTTAGACTATTCTTCCCCAATAATGGATAAAAACAAAGTCAGAGATAATACCTCACAATAAGAAGTAGCAAGAAATTTTTGAGGAGAGGACATTGTTGATAACCTGAGTGTGAAATCTGCATTCTCACTTAACTTTATGAGTTCCTTTTATTCTTTTTTAGAAAAAAAAGTGCTGTAGGTGATGTTCAAGATTGTATACTGTATACATGGTCATTAAATTGCTGACTTTCAAAGTGCATTACTTTGGAGTGATGCCGTATCAATATCATTGCAAAATTTCATTATAAATTAACTTGTTAGGCATTATAATCCCATTTCAGATCAGATTACTTTTTCCATTAACTAGAAGGAATATTACATGTCTTCTTCTCTTCTTTTAATCTAGCATCTCTCCAAAATGCATTGCGAAGTGAGCCAAGCTACAAATGGAGCCCAACTTCCAAGGGTCATTGCAGAAAAGACTGCTGCTTCTTCAAGACGAATATGTAAGTTACTTATCCCTCTTGCACATAAGTTATTCAAAAACAAAGAATGACTTTATTTTTATATTACTCAAACACCTAGTAGAGTGGTTGGCATGGTTGTAATGGTTCAATGAATCACTTATTTAATGGATTAATATATTAATATTTAAATTTAACCAGTCATGAAATTATGGCTCCTAATCACAATGAAAACCACTGTGGTTTTCCTCTCAAACTAACAGTTAGTTCCCCATGAGCATTATCACTGCTAAAAAGCATGTTGGTAAATAAAACTAGTTTTACTGTGTCACATTTTGATATTTTACATAAAAACAAAGTTAAATGCTAATATAGATAGAACCGATTTAAAACAATTTTAATAATACATCTGTTGGATACTCACTTTGTGCCTTACCTTTTTTTTAAAAAAAAATTTTATTTAAGATAGAGGGTCTTGCTCTGTCACCCAGGCTGTAGGGCAGTGGTGTGATCATAGCTCACTGCAGTCTCAAACCCCTGGACTCAGGTGAGCCTCCTGCCTCAGCCTCCCCAGTAGTTGGGACTACAGGTATACCACCATGCCTGGCCTATGAAGTCTCATTATGTTGACAAAGTTGGTTTTGAACTCCTGGCCTTAAGTTACCCTCTGACTTCAGCCTCCCAAAGTGCTAATATTGCCAGCATTAGCCATCACACCTGGTGTGTCTGATACTATTTTGATTAAATAATATAGAGTAAAAAGATTCTCTTAAAGAGTCACATTTTAGAGTGGAGGAAGTTGAGTCACAGACACATTAGGTATCATATCCAAGATTTCATTCTAGGAAGGGGTAAAGCAGAGCTCAAATTGAGTCTGTTTCCAGGACTTCAATTTCATCCATACATTTTTTTAAATGAGTGAGGATAACAGCTACCACATGACTGTCAATAAATAACCAAGGCATACCAAAGTGATGCCAGTAGCAAGTCAGGTAGATGGAATTGTAGGGGATAGTTGAGGGTGCATGCTTTTTCAAGTCTTCTCAAATAAACCCATTTTACTTTTATGTTCAGTGAAAGCAAGCATACATACAGATTGAGAAGAAACCAAAACAAAAATGAATGAATTGAAATACCTGTTTGCAGTGTTAATCACACTGCGAAGTATGTTTGTTGTTGCAATGTAATTACTCATTTAATCAGAAAATAGAAAAGTAAAGACAATGAAAAGAACTGTTAATACAGCAAAAATTAAAGAATAAATACATCTAATCAAATGTGTGATAAAAGGAATTTAGTTTATGAAAAGGCATGTTCTAAATAAATGTCAAAAACAAAACAAAACAAAATCCATATACACAACCAAATAATTCAATAAAATTTTAAAAACTATTTCAATCATGCCAAAAGAATCTCAAGATTAATTAAATAAACATTTAAATCATAAAATATGTTTGGGGCTTGGAATAAATATTGAAATCAAAACAATTCAAATTTATTAAAAAACAAAGTCAGTAATAATTTCACAATATGACTGAGCTAAACTTTCTTAAGCATTCAGAGATATTTTTGTCTGAAGTCACTGACTGGAATATTAACAGTTTGTGGGAAGACCCTGTAATTTCCTTAAAAGAAATTAGATTCCATTCTGCTTAGTAGGAGTAGGTTCAGGGAAGGTTACATAGGTGACATCTGCAATCATTTGTAGCATTCTCCATATATGCTATTTGTTAATCCCACTTCCTGAGCAGCATTCAAATAGGTTTGTCACTTTTCATCAGCTCCTGCCTCCAGCCACTGATCTTTGAGTAGGCAACACTGCAGTTGAGGGTATGAGGAGATAGGTAAAGAACTTTTGAGCTGTCACACCATGAGCAACCATCTGGCTATTTTAGAAATCACAACAACACATCCATCCTGTCATTTTTCCTTTAAAACCATTAATGAACAGGATACATTTTTAACTTTTCATATACTCTACATACACTTACTAAGTACTTTGGTAGGAACAAGTATTACAATGAGGACTACAACACAGCATTGCCTTTTAGGAGACTTGAGGGGAAGCTGTATCTATTCTTTAAAAATTTGAGTAGGATTCATAGAGTAGCTCTTTATCAGCAGCAGTAATTTCGAATCGTTGGATTTTTCCATGAACTCATAGATAGGAGTTTTTTTTTTTTTACCCAAATCATTTTTTTCTTGTTTTTCGAATATAGAAAATAGCTAAATCCCTAATGTTTGATATTCTTTTACCTCCAAATGAATATGTTAACATTATATAAAGCAACTCTGTGGTAAGCTATTTGAAAGTCCTATTAAGTACTGCAATGCAGAAATAGACACAGAGCTGTGTGTGTGTCACCTAAGTACACATTTTGATTCTATAGATAGTTTTAGTGTCCATGAGCATTTTATTCAGAACTTTCTACTTTATTTTTTTTACTTCAAAGACAAGTTCTCATAATTTGATCTAAGAGGTTTACTATCTTGTTATAATAATAAAAATACAACTTAAGTCAAGGACAATAGTGTTGCCCCAAATCACATATTTACATAAAAGCCACACAAAAACTAGGACTCAGTTCTTCTAGTCCTGTATTCTTTCCAAGCTACTTTTGTGTATATGTCGACAGACATAAATATAAACCAAGGCAGACATGCCTATATTAAACTAATATATTCTGAGTTAGGGTGGTATCTTTAGCTTTTAAATTTTTTCCTTTAAGATTTACAAATTCATCAGCCCCCAAAGGAGTGAAAGATTTTTGTTTCTTTCAGTGACCTAAAATTTTTCATGTAGTTTGAATGTTAGAGAGGAATCACTTAAATTAGGCTACACACACACACACATACACACACACACACACACACACAAAAAAAAAACAGCAGGTGGGTTAAGTAACTCAGAGTATGCAAGCTACACTCCGCTGAAGCCCCTCCCCAAATGCCAGATCAGGCCACATAGCAGCCTGGAGTCTGTTCCAGCTCAGAGAACAGAGCAGCAGCTGCTGGGAGTTGGCTGCAGCTCAAGTCTCAGCTGTATTCTTGGCCTTCTGCCTCCTCCAGGCACTTACTAGGGGCGCGTGACCAAGGAAACAGCTGAGCCCCCACCTCAAAGAGGAAACACAACCGCCACAACCCTCGCCACCACCTGCTCAGGAGCCAAACAACCAACAAATTCCTACTCAATTCAAAGGGGTATGTTGGACTGCTGATTCACTCCTAGGAATGACAGGACTGTTCACACTGAGGACAGAGCCCTGCAGAGATGGCCTAACAGGGCTGGGACATCATTTTGAACATTCTGGCAGGGCCATCTGGGGAATCAGAAATAATAGAATGGTGGTTACCAGATATTGGAGAGAGTAGGGTGGGGGATGACAAGGAGAGATTGGTCAACACATACTAAGTTATACTTTAGAAAGAGAAATGAGTTCTGGTGTTCTACTGCAGAGTAGGGGTACTAGAGTTAACAATAACGAAGAGTATATTTCAAAATAGCTAGAAGAGAGGATTTTGAATGTTCTCATCACAAAGAAATGGCAAATATTTGAGGCAATGGATATGCTAATTATTCTAATTTGGTCATTGTATAATGAACACATGTATTGAACACATGTATTGAAACACCACCGTGTGCCCTATAAACATGTGCAATCATTACATGTCAAAACCAAAATCAAACTAAAAAAAAGGTTTAGATGTTCAAGTCACAGTACTCTAGTAAGATTCCAAACATTACTTTAGTTATTCTCTACAAAATTGATTGAAGGTACCCCTTTCCCAACCAGAAACTTTGGGTTTGGTTTCATATTGGGCTGAAAATTTGCCAGGAGCACAGAAAGCTGGCAGGACACGTCCATGTGCACTCATTTCCAGGAGGCCCCTCAGTTACAAAGCATAATTACAAAAATGAAGCAAACGTGAAATATCCTGCAATCTCTTGGGATGCAAGGTTCGGTTTCTTCGGTGCCATGGAACATTAAGACAGCCTTAGGCGTCAGCACACATTCTGGGTTCACATCCAATTCCCACGGCCCAGCTACTGAACTGGGACACTGGAAACAGGAGTGGAAGGCCCAGTACACCTCCAAAGGACCATGGGGTTATGCATGCCACTTCCCAGAAGCAGGGGTCTGACAACTTCAACTGCACTCACGTCAGTGCTATTAAGAGATGTCCCTGACTTCAAACATTGTGAAATTTCACCCCGCTCTGAGGACACACATCCCTCCAGCTCTGTCTCTAATCAACACGGCGGGCTGTGCTTTATTTGATTAAAATTTCCTCTGGAACAAGAAGGGCAAAATACTGATGCTCCATGGTGATGCATACATGGGGGCTTGTTACACAATTGTCTCCATATAGTGCACATTTAAAAAATTTCCATTAAAAAAAGTTCAACATATAAAAAAAATTCTCTGATGTCAGATGCAAATACTATGCACCCAAACTGGGCTTCAGTCCAAGTGGGGAAGACACTGATTTGTAATGATTGATTATTATTTCCAGGGAGAATGTAAGAGGGTTAAAAACCTCTTATGTATCACATCTATTTTGAAAAAACTGACCTAAATCTAGTGAAGGCTTTTCTCCCTAGCAATGATACATGGACAATTTTTATTCAAGTCTGGGGTAGGCACTGAGTTATACTTGCTCTGGGTCATCATGGAGTCTCTGTTGTCAGCTTTCATTTATTTGTACAATTTATGGGGTACACGAGAAATTTTGTTATATGTATGTACTACATAGTGATTAAGTCAGTGTATTTAGGGCGTCCATCACCTGAGTACAGCATGTTTTTTTAAAGTATAACCTCTGCTATCAAGCACTGACTTTATTCCTTCTATCTCATTGTATGTTTATATCTTTAAACCCACTTTTCTTCATCCTCCACCCAAACCCTCCACTCACTTTTTCCAGTCTCTGTTACCTATCTTTCCATTCTCTGTCTTCATATGATCAATTTTTTTAGCTCCCTAATATAAGTGAGAATATTCAGTATTTGTTAATTTTTTTACCTTTCTGGTAGACCTCAACTTTTGGGAACAATTCTCCCTTTAAAAAGTTATTGTCTCTTGAGAGATTGTTTCTGCTGCAGAGAGCTGAGTCACCTCATGTCACACATTTTCTTCCAGTAGTCCACATGCAATACTCTGATTGAACTGACCTAGGTGGGACTGGAAGGCCTGGTATCTTGGCTCTGTACGGGGATACTCTGAAGGCCATTCCAGCTACAAAGCATCCTGCAGGGTCAGCAGAGGCTGTCCTCATCCTTTGACCTGAACTGTAGCTTGCCTTTCCCCTGTACCTACTCCTGTCCCATTCCCTGCCTCTCCGTGGTGTTGGTCCCAAGAACTCTTGTTAGTAAACACTAAACTTTACCTTAGAGTCTATGCTCCAGAATCCCACCTGCAATACCAGAGGACATCCCTTTGGAAGGTTGCAAAGTCTTGGCAGTGATAATAAAACTCAGGTTAAGAATCATTGCTTGGCTTTAAATCATCATTAGTTCCTCTAAACCACCTCTCTAACATCTGACACCCCATCACTGCTCCAAATCTTGCACTATTTATAAAAGTATGAAAACCTGTACACACAACATGCATGTGTATGCCAATTGGTACTTCTGAGTTGGTTTATGTAGGAACGCATATTTAATTCTTAAAAAAACAAACTATGATTCTCCCCAAAGGTGAAAATTCTCATCTATACCTGAAATCTGATCCTGTTTTAACATCAAATTCTCAAAAGGCCACTAAAATGCTATATAATTCTCTAACCTTAAATCTAAAGTATGTTTAACTTGCAGGCACCTCCAAAAATTATAACCCCAAATTTAATTTCAAAACCATCAGCAGCTAACATCAGACCTGACATATAATAAGTAGTCAAGTTGTTATGATAACATATTAGTATCTATAAAATGCTAGCAAGCTGTTACAAGTTATCTCATTTATTCCCTCACAACCATTAAAAGTTTGCTATTACCAATTCCATTATACAAAAGGGATAATTGAAACTCAGCAAGGCTAAGGAACTTGCCCAAGATCAGACAACAAGTTAAAAGGCACCAATTGTTCCTCGCTTTCTTTTCAGGAAATACATATTTATTGTTGGCTACCCATACTACTCTTTCTGGGGAAGAGGCAGAACGTAAAAAGGTCAATTGGAATTGAAAACTGTTGAGTTTTTGAATTTTATAATGGGTCATAGGAAATTTATAAGTGTTCTGACTTCTTTGTGCTGTACTTATTTCCAAATTTCAATACTCCATGCAAAGCATATACATTAGCAGTTCAAAGATTCAAACAAAGGAGCAATGGCCTAAACAATTATATTAGTAGCAAACATGGTATGATGTTCCTGTATGTTGAGCGGTATTCCATGATCTCTGCTGGTAAAGACTCACAGAGTCACCTTATCTCTTTCCCTCTTTTCGTCTCATTGCCATTTCTCCTTATGGATATGTCTAGAGGAAGTAAAGCATTAGCAGCATGAAGCATCGTTCTTATGAGCATAGCTCAATAACTGATTTTCATACTGTGACAATGAATCAATAGGTGAATATTAAGTTATATTTGGTATTTGATGCTTTACAAGGTTTGTTACAAGGCTGAGATTTGTATTTAAATTGGTCAAAGTAAAACACTTGGGCTCTTAGAAGACCAGGCTTAATTGTACAGATAACCCATGTGTATGTGATCATGTATGTAGTCAGACCTTGTTAATGCCAGTGGAGCTGATAAACAATTATTTATGTAGCTCCTACTAGGTGCAAAGCATTCTGCTGAAAACTGAGAAGTACAAAGACAGATATAGACCAGTACCTGCCTTTAAGAAATTTACAATCTGCAAAAAGCAAGGAGTTACTCAACTTAGCTTTCTAAGGACTTATTTTCCCTGTTCCAGAAGTTTGCTATACAGTGAATTCTAAGTAAGCCCTCATCAGGTAGGTCACTAACTTTCAAACAATGAGTTAAATTAGACTAATTCATATTTGAAAAAAGAACAAACAACTATCTCTTATCCAATAAAGTAAAGAGAGTAGTAGTCTATGAGTAAGAATACAAACATTTATGCAAAATATTAGTCAAAAGTTAGTGATTCTTCTTTAGAATCTGACAATTACCCATCAAGAAGTGAACTTTGAGAATGAAGTTAGTAATCATCTTAACCTGTTGTTACACACACTTGCGTTAGAAGCAAATTTCCTCCTGCTTTTTGTAATGGTTCAAGTATGGCTCTCCTTTTCCAGACCTTTCTCCAGAGATGATACAGCAGAAATTTAGAGGACACAAATTATGGTCAATATCAAGGGGGGTATGAAGGGGTGAAGCAGCAAGGTGGGTGGAGGGGAGGAAATAGAGGTAGAATTCGGACTGCTCACATCTGGATGGATAAAACCAGAGTAAGAAGCTGAAGCCAAGAGCACACACAGAGAAACGCAGAAGAGCAAGAGGTCCCCTGATGGCTAGGCCAACCGTTTATAGATATCACCTTGCTCTTTATTCAGATACATGAATAGACCAGTCCCCTGTGTTTCTCTTGAGGAAATGAAAAGAACCATGTATGTGCAAGTATTTAAAAGAATTTTCAGTAATTTAGAGGTGATACTTTATGACTATTTATAAATCACCTCTAGAATTGCACTGGGTCAAAAAGAAAAAAAGTCAGAGTCCATAAGCTGAGAATTCCTGAGAAGAATGCCAGGAAGGCTTGTCAGGACTTGAACGTCGATCTGGCCCTTGGCAATGCATCTCATGCTCTCCCTGTGCCAGCAGATGGAGCAATGCACAACTGTGACTCTTGTCACAAAACAGCTCTCTGACGTTTTTATTACAAGAACTTGCATGAATCTTTACACCCAGGTGTCATTGTGCGTCAACGTGTGTCTTGACTAAGCTACTCCTAAATAGTTTTTGGCTTAACGCAGGAAGTCCCTCCACCAGTTAAAACCACGCTCCAGCTATCTTCATTCTCCAAAGGTTTCCTTCTTTTAGGAATCTCATCTTTTGGGAAACACACAGAATGTAATGGATCACTGCTTTAAACATACATATTAGCCAAGAAACTGAGATTCAGGAGTCACCTCCTCCCTAATCAATCCCCTAGCTATCCACTCCCCATGGTCTGTTCCTCTTCTGTGTTTACAGTGATCCCCTATCAGGGTACACACCTGCACTTACCATTTATCCCAGGGTCTCAAAATTAGCTGAGAGTCAGGCTGTAAATTCACCAAGTGCAGAGACCATGCTTTACTTATCTCTGGGTCTCCAAGACTCACAAGGTGTCTGGAAAATAGTAGGAAATGAATATTTCTGAAATGTAAATGTCTTCTATAAGCATTTCCTAATTATCTAAACCAGGAAAAGTGTATTAATTTTTCAACTGCTTAAAATATTTACTGTTTATATTATATCCATACTATAATATTTTAAAATGTGTTTTAGGGCATACTTTTTTTTAAAGAACTTATATGCTGTGTCTATATGAAGAATACAATTCAGATGAGCAAACAACTTCCAGATATATAGTGAAAACGTTATGCAAAAAGTCCCTTTTCTGGAACAACTAACTGGATATAGTTTAATAATGACTTACATCCATGATTTATCTGACACATCAATACATACTTATTGAGTGACCAGATGTCATCCTTGTCTGCAAAGAATACTGACTGGCATTTCTCAGTGGAAAGAACAATATATTTTGATTATTGTATTAATATCACACACAGCTGAAGGTTAAAAAAACACAGCAATGTCAGATGTACTCCTTTCTACAAATATCAGGAAAGAAGATATGAATAAGTACATTTATATGTAAATCAACATATTTCAAACTTTTGATGTGACCTATTAGAAAATCATGAAATCAGATTGTTGATTGCCATCTAAATTTTTGTAATGAAATAAATAGAACACAGAATGGCGTATAATCAATGTACTACAATGAAATGGACTAGAACAGAATAAGTAAGAGTTAAAGTACACTATCCATGACAAGGTATGACTTACTTTGTAAAATTTCATTTCACATATATGTGTGCAAATGTTTGCGGTGTATGTATCTTTACATGTAAGTATGTGTGTTTGCTGGAACTTCATATAAAAAGTAATTCTTAAAATGGGTTTGTGTAAAAAAAAGCTGCTGGAATAGGACAAATCATGTTTCATATCTGTTTGAAGAAAAATTTGGAATATATGTAACTCATAGCTTGATTACCAAAGTCAGCGAGAGAATATGGGCTGTGATGAGGTTCCTGCTATGAAATCCAAACATTATCTGTGAGATTCAAAGACCTTATCATCTAAATATGAGGATTGATGCCTCTGATGAAGATAGAGCATCTTAGTTAAAACAAACAAATGATTATCTTGGACAACAGTGTAAACAAGACCTTAATTCATGAAGCTGCTAAATTGCTCTTCCCAGCTGCAGAAGATTGGCCTGTACTCCATCTCTCACCACCCACACTGTGAACATTTGTATACTCACTCCTGAAATTCACCACAGCAGAAATCCAGCCATACACACCAAAGTGGGGGCCAGTCAAGGGTCAATTCAGAATAGAACCTGTCTAAAAGGCAGCTACTTAAAGACAATACGTGCTTCATTTTATAGCATGTATTTACCTCTAGGGTTATGCTAGAATTAAATTCATAGTTAAATGCTTTATATTTTCACAATACGTATATCACCAGGTGAAGAAAATTGGGAACGGTTTTTGTAGCTGAGGGAAACTGATACTGCATATCACTTTTTAAAAGTAAATTACAAGCTGGGCTCGGTGGCTCAGCCTGTAATCCCGCGCCTTTGGGAGGCTGAGGTGAGTGGATTGCCTGAGCCTGTGGGTTCGAGACCCGCCTGGGCAGCGAGACCTCATCTCTACAATAAATCAAAAAAAAAAAAAAAAAAAATCAGCCGGGGGTGGTAGCATATGCCTGTAATTCCGGCTACTTGGAAGGCTGAGGCGGAAGGATCGCCAGAGCCCAGCAGGTCGAGGCTGTGGTGGCCGGGAGCGGCCATTGCACTCCAGTCTGGTGACAGTGAGACTCCACTCAAAAAAAAAAAAAAAAAGTAAATTATAGAGTTGTTTTCTGGATAATGATAATCACAAATTCCCATAGTTCATATTTAATTCAAATTAAACATAGATATGTTAACCCATACTAAAAAAAAATAGCTACCATGCTTCCATGTATAATTTATGTGCCCAATGCTGAAAGGAACACTTTAAAGTATTTTTAATTCTTACTACAACTGATCATTCACACATAAGAAGGAAAGAATGAAGAGAGAGAGAGAGAGAAAGAAAATGAAAAACGAGGTTCAGAAAAGATAAATCCCTGCTGAAGGTCAAATGGCACAAAGATTACAGGTATTCAAACACAGGTCTCAAAAACCCATCCTCTGTCCACAGCTTCCCATTATAGTGCTCATCTGAAGTACGTTCACCAAAAAGTGAATGCAACTACTCCTCTCAAGTAGTTGGAACTACAGGCACCGCATCTGGTTCAATTACTTTTCATCAATAAGGTTGTCGAAGATATTTCACTTAAATACAAAAATGCATACTCCATACTTGATTCTATAGTAGTCTTAAAACTGAGAGCATATTAGCTATAGAAGTCCCTGCTACTTTAAAGTGGATACATGAGCTTTGGTCTAAGGCCAAAATGTCCCATCTAGGGGAAGGGCTGCTCCTAAGGTTTAAGGGATCTCCCCACAACCACTCTGCCATTCAGGTGTGGAGATTACTTTGGGGAACAGAACTGACCTGAAGGTGGGGCAACCTCAAGGCACAGTTGACTTTTAGGGCTGAGACTATCTTTGAAAAAAAGAATTTTTGTGGGAACATCATCAAAGTCCAACAAAAGAAGGAGCAGTTTGCACTGCCTGTTTCTAAGGTTTGGATTGGATTTTTGTATTCTCCTGTCTGTTCCACAAATTAAATCAGAAAGAATGAGGAGAAGTGTTCCTAAACCAATTTTTCTCTGCTCACCCAACGTGGTTGGAAAAGTAGACTCCCCAAGCCTGTAGCAGGTTTCTCAGTCAAGCTTCCTCTTGGAAAAGCTTCTTATTTAACCAGGCAGTGCTCCGGTCTGATGGACATGAGACATCTTCCTGAATCTGCAAGATGAAAGCGTCCACAGGACAGGAAGCACTGAACTGTAGAGCTTGCCAGTATGTCTGCCTCTCCAAGAGTACCATCGTGCTTATGGTAACACCAGGCATTTCAGCTGCTCCTCTCTCTCTGCCCATGGTTGCATCTCTGTCCATACTTGTGTCTATAGTGGCAGATCCATGTGTGCAATGGCATTCTCTGTGACTGTGTTCAAACACTAGAATATGAATACATTGCTCAGTTGGTGTAACAAGGTCAGCTCTGTAAAAGGGTTTGTGATTATCTCAGGACTGGTGGATCATTATAAACTGAAATGCAGCATTAACAAATCTGTCAGGGTGTTATAAAAGGAGAAAATAAATTAAAAGACAAAAAGAGCATTATGTAGTAGTTAACTGAAGTTAACAACCGGAGCTTGAGGACTGACTTCACCTCTGATTCTGAGCAAGTTACTAAATGTCTCTGTGCTTCAGTTTCCTCATCTGAAAATGGAAATAATAAGAATCCCTACCTCATAAATGGTTGGAAGGATTAAACATGTTAATATGCATAAAACACTCAGAAGAGCACTTCACACAGTTAGAATTATAAATGTGTTAGCTGTTGACTATCTTTCATAGAACAAAACACATATATCCATTCAACAGATGTTTATTGATATATTACCCAATTAGATCTCTGCCTAGAATTAAACTGCCAGTGCTTCTAGAGACCCGAACTTCCAGACACTTTGAAAGACCACAGTGTCTTTAAAAATTACAGAAAATTCAGAATGGTATTGGCTTCCTTCAGAGGCCCCGAGCTATTCAAGTTGTGAGTGGTTGACAATTTCTGAGGGTTCATGCATGTATTATGTGGGAGGTATCCAGATGATTGTTCTAGGGTTTTCAGTCATTCACAGCTAGTCTAAATGAGAAGAACCAACCCCTCCCTGAAAATCATTTCGAAAGTGACAAAGATTACAGGAAAGGATTCTAAGAAAAACAACGAATGAGGAAATAGTGGCGAATGTCAGGGGTAACACAGGTAAAGACTGTCAGGCAGGTCTTTTCAAATTCTAAAATCTGCCTAAGATCTCTGCCTGGAACAAATGGAATTAGTATCATTTATGACGAACCATTCTCATGGAGACTATATCTTTTTTTTTTCTCAATTTTTGCTTAAAATGAAGCATCTTGTCTTTATTTATTTTTATAAATGAATATTTTGCCTCATATAATATACCAGCCCAGTTGCTTAATACAACTAAAAGATGGCCTAATTATGCCATTTTAATTTTAAAATTGTTACACAATAAGTTTGATTTATTGAGGGGCTACATAATTCTATAAATTTTAACACATGTGCAGGTTTGTCTAACACTCACCACTATCAGGTTACAAATCAGTTCTATACCCCAGAAAACACTCTTGTGCCAAGTTACACCCTTCCCTTTGTCATACCCCCTGGCAATCACCAATTTGTTCTTTGTCATGATAGTTGTATCATTTTTAGATGTTATATAAGTGGGATTATACAGTCTGCAATGTTTTGAGAGTGGCTTTGTTCACTCAGCATAATAGTCTTGAGAGCCATTCAAATTATTGTGTAGATTAGTAGTTCATTCCTTTCTATTGTTGAGTAATATTTCATGGTGTGGAAACCCCACGGTTTATCCACCCACCTTGTGAAGGACATTTGAGTTGTTCCCAGTTTGGGATAATTTTGAATAAAACTGTTATGATGCTTTGTCTATACTTTTTTGTGTTTACAGTTTTAACCTGTAATGATCAATTTTTATTTGAAAAATTTTCTTGATCTTTAGAATACTTAATCTTGTAGATTAGGGATTATAATTACATCTCCAAGAATTTTAGAATCATACACTAGAGACTCTTAGTATGCAGCCTTCAGGGAGAAACTTGCATTTTCCTATAGTCTTCCAGAACGGAGGCTGCCTAACATTGTCTAGTGAAATCTATCATCCTCATATCCCCTTTTAAAATGTTATGTTTGGCTGGTCTTGGTGGTCCAGCCTGTAATCCCAGCACTTTGGGAGGCTGAGGCGAGTGGTTTGCCTGAGCCCATGGGTTCGAGACCCACCTGGGAAACTTGGCGAGACCTCGTTTCTACAATAAATCAAAAATGAGCCGGGCATGGTAGCGTGTGCCTGTAGTTCCGGCTACTTGGAGGGCTGAGGTGGAAGGATCACCAGGGCCCAGCAGGTCAAGGCTACGATGGCCGGGAGGGTGCCACTGCACTCCAGTCTGGGAGACAGAGTGAGACTCCAACTCAAAAAAAAAAAAAAAGTTATGCTTTAAAAAATAATTTATCAATGAAGGTAAATTAAAAGTTATTTTGAGATTAGTTTGTTTTGAAAATTTACAATATTCCTTTATTGTGAAATATCAATTATGCAAATTCTGTGTTCTTTTAAGAAGTTTCAAGTTTTATATTAGTGGTTCTTAAATGGTGGTCCATGTGCCAGCAACATCAGCATACCTGAGAACTTGTTAGATAGGCAGATACTTGGGCCCTATCCCAGATATGCTGAATCAGAAAAATCTGCATTTTAATAAACCTTCAGGTGATTCTGGTACATATGTAGTTTTGAGAACCATTGCTTTAGAGACAAACTCTTCTCTGAGATACAGAAGAAAGAGTGTCACAGTCTGACACTTCTCCTTGAGATGACATAAGAAAACTCACACTTACTGGCTTTTGTAATAGGACTCACTTAAGAATACCATGCCCGCTGATTTTTTGATTTATTGTAGAGATGAGGTCTTGCTGCCCAGGCGGGTCTCGAACCCGCAGACTCAGGTAATCCACTCACCTCAGCCACTCAAAGGTGCGGGATTACAGGCTGAGCCACGGAGCCCGGCTAATAAATTCTTTATATTTACCTATAAGTAATAGTTCTAAGATTTTTTCATTTATCTGAGTTAGATCATTGGGAAAACAAACTTATTTTAGTTGTTAGTTTACTTAGAGTCACAAAATAAGATTTAGTATCTAATTAATAAAAATTAAGCATTGTCTCTAACTTCTCACTCCAAATATTTTAACACAGCCTCTATCTTGGACAAATAATAAATAGGTTTATTATACATACTACACTTAATTTTTATTTCAGGGCAGGGCTGAAACTTCTGTTAACCTCACCACTTCCTTTTTCTGAAAAACCGACTCCTTCAGGGTAGAAAGATAAAAAGGTCACTTTGATCTTGAACATCTGCCAAAAGTAACCGTCACCCTCTGCCAAACAAACACAGAAAGCACAGGCAAAGAATGAATGTGTGTTCCAGGTGTTTGGTTTGCTTGGCAGAAAACAAATTGAGGATAAACAATCTGTGAGGATTGTTTACATTACAAGCTCACATTGGCTAATTCTAAGTTAAGTTTTCCAGGAGACAATTTCAGGAGATACATAGTAGTAGACAATTTCAGGAGAAGCACAGATAGTTTCATCTTCAATATCAGCAAATTGCATAAAAATAAGTTTATCTGCTTGATGTTAATTCTTCCCCATGGGACAGAAGGTAGGGTGTAAATAGTATAGCACTTTCCCACAAATTGACAGAGGAAGAGCTTAGAACACATATTTGAAGAGCTGGGTAATATGTCTCAACTATCAAGAATCACAAAAAGTACCTTAAAATATGAGACTAAAAGCCCAAATCTTATGAATCCAGTAGGGGAAAAAATGGAGAAGAATTCTCTAAAACTTCACTCATCATTTAATACACATCTGCAAAACTATTTTTTTCATCAATTAGTTCAAACGTCTTTCTGAAAAAAAAAAACCTAGTTTTTCTTAATCACTTCTCTTGGGAATCTGTTCTTAAGTGTGAACAACGGGGCCCCTAAATAAACCTCATTACTTCAGATTAAGTTGGGTGTTCAGTTCAGATATGGATTTAAATGTGCTATAGTCTTTTTTTCTTTATTCTGTTATTTCATTACATAACACATATTGTTGGTACTTAAAGCCAATGCAACAGAATCTGACCACTCCCAAAATTGATTTTACTTTTCCTTTTCAGTTATCCATGGACAGAAAAATACTTACAACTCACCCACAGCTTTATAGCATTTGCAAAACAAATATTGATGTATAATTTCACAACACATAATCTTATAGGTTTCAACATTTTAATAGATGGTCTGTATAGAAAAAGCAGGAAGGAGGTATCATTGTTATTATGTGGCAAGTATTTTACATATGATAGCTCAAGATGGGAGTATTAAGCTCATAATGATTAATTAACTTGGCCCGGTGAGTGTGAGGCAGAGATGGAATTCGGACTTAGATCACCTTGGCTTCAAGCCCCTTTTCATAATACCAGGAGGAAGTGCTCCCCAAGGATAGGTAAAATCAGGAGCTGATAACCAGTGGCATCATTGATGATCAAAACAGCAGCCACAAGTATAGATTTGTGATGCATATAAACAAATTTCCATGCATTTTGCAGTTTCAAAAGTTAATTTCCATGGCCTTTTTTGTCTTGGTCCCACTATATATCATTCTCCTACCCTCTGACTCTCAATTCCTGATTTCCAGATTAGATCATCTAATTCTCTGTGTTCTGCATGGCTATTACATGTTACGGGGTTGATTCATATTTCAAAGAAAAAAAATTAAAAGGATGAAATAAACATTTTTCTTCTTTCTCTAGACAAGAATCCTCAAATAGGCCACAACAGAGATATTGTCACTACTGTGACCACAACCAAAAAGATCAGTTTGGATATCACATAGGCACACAGTCCCTTTCTCATGGGAGAAAGTTTACAAATATTAGCTGACATTTACAGTGCAAAACAATAAAACAAATTATATTTCTCCAAAATCACAATCCCACAAGTAGCTTTGGATAAAAATGATCCAAAGGTAAACTCAGAATCAGTAAAAGAATACTGATTTTTACTTATCACTGCCCCTGTGGCTTCAGCAAATAATACTCAAAAGGCTATAGTTTTCTTGGACTTTTACATTGATAAGAATTTTTGCCTGGAGAAACAAGGTAATTCAGAGTACAGCAGGACCAAGCCAAGTGAAGTAATTCCTGCAGAGCAGAACAAATGGTACAAATCACTAATCAATATAGAAATAAGTACAGATTTCCGCCACAGATAGCCACATGGTAGCTTCCCTAGCAAGTTCAGCAAAACATCACATTCCTTTCATTTAGATTGTCCTTACAGCTTATCGAGGTACTTCATCAGGAATACATAAATGTGAGCTTTCTGTCAACTCAGTATATTAGGTAAGTGTCAACTCAATATATTAGGTAAGTTCACCAAGACTTGGAGCACAATATATCAGTCCCTCAGGTGTGCAGGTCTGGGTCTGTCTCAATGCTGTAAATTTCTTGGCTAACAGTACAAACCGTTTGATCCCTGCTTAAGCTCAAGGATCTAATCAATAAATGATGAAATAAGTGCTATCTCCTAATCCTTTCTTGAAACATCAAAGCCAATCTATTTTCACAGTGAGGTCAAAACAATGCGGTAATGTTTTCTGGTTATTTTAGAAAAATTGATTTTAGAGCTCTCTTCTCTTGCTAGATCTGTTGGGTAAATCTCTGATTATAAAAATGGCCTTCTGCTAGATATAGTCATTGGTTTTATCTGCAAAGTGAGCAAGGCATAAGTCTATCCTAATTTTACTTGAAATCATTTTTAGTTCTAAGATAGCAATCCCAAATTGCTCCTGGAAGGGTGCTAAGGCTAAACTGTTTACACCGTAACTAGACACCTCTAGAAGGAGTCTAGTTAACTTTCTTTGTAAATCAGCACCAGAGCCAAAACCATACCCCAAACTGAGTCATATTAGTAGTCAATAAAATATTACATGGAATTTTGTGTACACATGGAATTCTGAATCATCCATGTATACCCAAATGTCTTTTTCAAGGCTCCTGCTGCCTATCTAGGCTTATAAAAGGTCAAGCCCTGCTGTCTGTGCAAGGAGCAGCTTTTAGAAAGAATTGTCTGGACTCCTGGTGTTCATGGATGACCTTTCCTCACTGAACCATTAGCATGGAAGTGTTAATTATATATAGTATGGCTGTGCTGATGATAGATGCCAATTATGCAATGAACAATACCCAGGATAACTGCCACATCATGAAAACATTCTCAAGACTGGGAGAGATTTTAAGGGGATGCTTTATTTATGTGAGGCCTATGAAATCACGAAAACATAGTGATAAGGCAAAAGAAACTGAAAATATGAGCACCAGAAAAAAGCCAAATTAATAGCAAGCACGAAACCAAGCATTTATGTTTAATTCTTACAATAATTCCATTTTAGAAATGAGGTAGTTTAAGAAACCTATTAACAAGTTGCAAAGTTGTATCTGAACCTGGGTCTGAGAACCCAGCTCTTTTCTCAACCAACTATTTTTGATAAGAGCACCTTCTAACCATTTCACTTCTGTTTTATCTAAATCTTTTCTTCTGCCAATGGGGGGAAAAAAGGCATCTGTTATTTTTAAAAAAGTACTTCAGGTGACATACAGATCAAATCTTTTACTCTTCTTTGATTTCCCATAGAATCTTGCATAATCCCACCTCTCTCTAATGACAGGTATTATTTTTAAATCTATTAAATACATTTATAGTATTTTTATGAAACAATTTTCCAGTTTCCTTTCTCAAACACACAAATGTGAAATCTCACAACAAACTGAAAAAATAACTTGCCTTTTGGAAAACACAATTTTTAATTAAAAACAATCTGGTTTTTGTGTATACTTTTTTTTTCCTCTGATCAAGTTTCTTGGGTTTTGGTTCTGTTTCAAAAGCCCAACTCAATTTTAATCAATTGCTTGCAGCCCTAGTAAGTAATATGGTAAATATATGATTTTTGGGGATTAAGAAAGAAAATATGACTAGCTCATACTTATTCTACATTCATTTGTCTTAGTTGATCTAGTACCTCTTGTGAGAGAGCTACCTAATTGAGGGTTTTAGTTTATGGTCTATTACTATCATCAGAACATTTTCCCCAAAACTTACCAATGGTACTCACTCTTCTATGTTTGTTTTCTGGAAACAATATTGTTTCTACCTTCAAAGTATACTCCCTATCAATTTGCCTAATTAGTTTTACTGGTAAAGAAAGATTTTTCTAACTTGTCACAACTAAATCATATTGCTTTACTGCTCATTTATAATTTTGGATTTTTGTCAACATCTGAATTATTCAATTTACTGCTCCCCAAAATTAACAAGGTATTCATCTCACCCAAATGCCTATAACATGCTACACAGCAAGGCTTCCCAAATATTTAGTCTGAGATCTGACACATAAGAAAGCTGTAATACATATTGGAAAAATAGGAATGAATAAATGAATGAATGATAGTGACATCTGATGCAAGAACAAGCCTTGCTAACCATCACATGAGATCTCAGCTGGCTTCTCAATTCAGCTTGCATGACGGTTCCCTTACTGTGATACAATGTGGTCCCGAATATATTTTGCTGGCTTCCTAATGAGAATACCAACTGTGTCAGAATCTATTGCTTTCTACATGTTCCAAAAGCCTGCCACAGACTCAGAAAAGAAAGAGAATGCATTCCTCATTTAAGTTAAGGTACCAGGTTTGGGCTTTTGGGTTTTTTGTTGTTGTTGTTTTGTTTTTGTTTTTTAGAAAGTGAATGGTTAAGTAGAAGTCCATTCAATTAGCACTACACTTAGCATTTCTTAAAATGTAGGTGGCAAGTTAAGAAAGCAAATCTATTTTATTCTTAATCAGTTGAATTTCTTCCCTTCAAACATTATTATTTTAATTGATAGAAGTCAAACATTAATCCTCAATTAGTTCTCAGTGGTTCAGTGTGGATTAATTGGTTTACCATTCAACCCAGGTTAATCTTATTGTCTTTCCCAGTAGCATCAAAAGAGAAGTGTGACTCTCCCTCAGCTTGGTGAGAATTGTTCTACTTAAGACAAGAAAGGGGTCTGAAAGTCCCCAATTTGTTAGTATTCTTGTCTCCTCTCTCCCTCAGCCCTGCCTTCCAATCCAGTTCTGTTTGCCTGCTCAGTTTTTTTAGAAGAGTGAATTATTTCCCCACATGCTGGATCTCCTTCACCATGGTTGATTCCTCCTAAGGTATAAATCTAGTAAAGATAAGTTGCCTCTAGCTTTGTGTCTCAAGGATTGGGAAATATTTTGTAAATTTGCCTTTGCCTTGGCCTTTCTCCCAAGAACATATTAACTGAGTGATAACTATAATTTCCTTCCACCTGAATAGAAAGGTGATATATGTATCCAGTTTAAGCAGTCTGAAGTTTTAGGATGTCCTATTCTTACAGAATCCCTAATCATTGCCTGAGATATGAATACGCTTTTTTTTTAAAAACAAGATCCAAAATAATATCTAGTACAGTTACAATTCTACATATAAGGACATCTTTTTGTTCTCACAGAAAGATGAATGTCAAATCCACTTAAGCTGAAACTTCAGGGAAAAAACTACAATGCAAATTTTATTTAGAGTAGATTTTAGATTCTGAATATCAGATGCCATTAAAAATAGAATGATCGATGTTAAACTCAATAAACTTTGATTAAATAGTGGTCACATGCAAGCACTATACTAGCCAAGAATTATAAGAACAGTGAAGCAACATATTGGGAAATGGACCTTTGGGATAAATACCTTTTCTGGCTTAATTTGACTTAGTTAAATCTCTTTTGTGCTTCTAGCTGTGTGTGTGTGTGTGTGTGTGTGTGTGTGTGTGTGTGTATACACACATATAAGCAAAATATGTGTGCCCTTTCCTTATTTTTTCCCGCTTTCCAACAAATGTTTGGATGGCAAAGAATAATAAATGTATGCTCTGACATCTTTGAGAAGTTTCATGGAATAACCTTCTGATCATGCCGTCTCCCAGAAGAATGCTAATATCAGAATTTTAATAGAAAATAAGGTGCAATTATCTGGTGCATACTCTGCTAATATGGCTCATCTTCTCCTACACTGAACACTTCTTGTTGTTCTCCATTTTTTGATAGAGGAACCCACTGCTCAAACCCCAAATGAAAGAGAAATTTTTCCCTTCTCTGGCCATGTTCACACATGCATAGTGCTGACTCATTTCAGCAAAACTAAGTACAGATTCTTTAGGCTCATAGGCCAGATGAGCCACCTTGTCCATGCAGCTCACTCAGTACTTGTCTGAGTGAGAAAGCCAAAGCTTTCTGTGGGAGTGTCAAGGAAGTCCCTCAGAGAGCTCAAAGCTCTCTGAGTGGAAAAGAAGCCCCTGAATAGAAAAAAAGTTTTTCTTTCTCATGCCCCTTCAAATCTGCTGTTTACTAGCTCCCACCCACTAGCGTAAGATTTAAGGTTATTCCTTCATGGATCCATTCCAATCCCTTCCTATCCCACGATGTGGTTCTTTATCATCCCTTTCAGATGGCAGAAATTACACAACTAAACTGTCCTGGAGAAATAATTCCTATACGTTCACTTTTTAGACAACTCTGAATTAGTCTATGCCTTCCTTTAGAAGCTGACAGAAGATAATGGCCTTATCAAGCATCATAATCCTTAAAAAATGAATACCTCTGAAATTAGTTACTATCACGACTTGGCTTTTGATATTTTGTAGCACAGAAAGTATCAAGGTAGTTCACTGATCTTAACCATCAAAATTTCTTATGAGAACAGCAATGGAAGAGAGGTGTAGTTTAAATTACCAAAATTTTTTTTTTCTTAAGAGGAGGTATCTTTCATCTATGCATACAATTAAATCTTTCTCTGAACTTTCTGTGTGAAAGAAAGGTGGGTTCTTTTAAGTGAATAATACCCATGTGCCTGGTGGTGTTTCTGCTTTGATCCGGCATGTCGTTTTCCCACATAATCAATGAGAATATTGAGGTAATGAGAAATTAACTAAACTGTTAAAGTCACACAAGTCAGTTGTTTACATTGAGCTGGTATTGCTATACAATTATGCCTGCAGAAACCATGAAGCACGGAGAGTCTTAGAGTTCCTTCATAGTCACACTATGTGTCATTTACTCAGACTCCGAAGCTAATCTAGGGGGTGAATTGCATATTTCAATAGAGGTAAGACTTAAAGAAATGAAATTCAGACACATCACATTTAGGCCTTATTTTCCTAGACCTTTCATTTTAACCCACATTTATGTATATCTTTACCTGAAGATATCTCCTGGAGGCCCATACACCTCAGTCAAGCCTTCCTTCGTCACACACAGTACGGTCACCTGCTCCCTCTCAGAAAATCCCCTAGCATACCTTTGGCGTACAACTTCTCTGTTAGTTATAACCTGAATTTCTATTAGAAGTTCAACCTCCATCTACCGCGTCCCCCATCATATCAGACAAATAACACAGATATTACAATTATTTGTAGAATAAAGTAATTTACCTATTGGAAGAAAATTTACGTTTTCGTCCTTGAAGATGTATATGATTTTATAATGTATAAACTCTGTCACATGAACTACGTATACTCTCCTACCTCTCAATGCTGAGAAAAACCGCTAAAATCTAAGTCATCCATAGCTCTGGCTGAAGATAATAATAATAATAATTTATTATTATAATTAAAGACTAAAGCATTCAGTTGTTAGGGTACTTAACAATGCTAAGGGCAAGCAGATAGCTACAGCATATACAATCAACATGATTACATGCTATGCTATTTTATCTTTCCAGAACCCTGTTAGCAATTATGCAGAAGTTTCAAGGTTGGAGAAAACTTTTAATCTTCACAAATAAAATATGTTGTGGCCAAAGTTAAATGGCACAAGAGTGAAAAAAGAATGAAGACTCATTAATATCAGCTAGTTGTTTGCTGTGTAATTTTTGGATTCAGGGCAATGCCAGTTTGATAATTTCCTAAAATTCTCACAACACCAACATATCCAAGTAAATTTTAAATAACCAACATATAAAAACCAAGCTATTTCAGAGTGCTAGCGTGACATTCCCAAAGGTCAAATATAAGAAGAAGGATGATAGATACGACTGCAGTATCCTAACAATTAATTAATTTGGCAGAATTAAAAAGAAATTTGAATACAACTATGTGCTACACCGGCTTAAAGAGTCATGATTTGACTATAAACCTTAATATTCTTTCTTAAAAAAAAGAAAAAGTGCCATATTTTAAACCCAAAGGTTTTTTTCACTCACTTTAAGCATTGTTTTAAAGAAATAATGAGTTGTTAAAGCTTGCAAATGCCGTAGAGATCCTGATTCTGTCACATACTCACAAGGAATCTACTTGTTTTCTGTCCAAAAGCTCTTTGATGATTAAATTAAATCAGATGTCAGGAACATTGGGACTTCCACCAAAGTTACATACATATTAACAAGCAAAACGTTAAGAAAAACTTGTCAGTGCAGAGTATACTTTCTTATCAATACATGTTAGAGCTTTATGTGAGGATATTAGCCTGTGGTTTTAGAAACTTACAAAACCTGCTAGATCAATTTGTTCACTTTTTATTTTCCCATTGAATTTATGGGCAAATAAAAGTTAAACAATTATGAGTCACTAAGTTTCAACGAGTAGCACACTCTTCCTTTACTCCCTGTTGACTAGTGGCTTAATTTTTCTAGATCTATGTAACAGCAGTGAGATCAACTGGAGACAACTTGAAATACTGAACAATGAGATGTTAACTGGGCTTTCTGGTTTACATGTCAAAGGATATTTTGTTAGGTCTTGTAGGATCACAAAACTTTTTGAAATCAATGTACAATTTTGTTCTTTAGAGGTATTGAAACATTTTACCTCGCTTATTGGCAACGCTTCTCCATTTCAACTAGACCAAAATATGTCAACAAGTATTATCTATAGTTTTCCATTAATGTATAATTCTACGAGTTAGAATGTTCTGAAGTGAGTGTTGTATCTTGGCAATTAAAAGGAAATCTGCTAAGTATATGAAAACCATTTATCTGGTTTCTGTTTCCCTAGAGATGGCTCTTGTTCTTATCTCAAGTATTTAGTGTGCAATAAAGAAACAACCAAGGATAACATAGACGTAAAAGAATGTTTATCCATTATTAAGAGTTTCAGTACTAAATGTGGTTAAGGAGTCACTGAGTTCTTCTTTTGAATGTTTCTGTCACAAGGAATTAACTCAAGCCTGTATGGCTATCGAGGAGAGATGACTAGGTTTACCTAGGTAGATATGCTTTGTGAATCTGTCTCAATAAAAAAGGTACAGACAAATGATTGAATATTACACCATATAATTCTGCATAAAAGCGTTGCCCACAATATGCCCCCAAAATTCTACAAAATTTGCTGAAACACTTGAAATAAAAAATGACGTAATTGTCTTCCTGTTAAAAAATCTTAAATCCTGTCTTTAAACTAAAACCAAATTTATTTCTAATTATCTTAAGATAAAATTATTTATAAAAGTGATTCTGATAAGAAAATATTAGTATTTTGTTCATTATCCACAACAGATTTCTAATTCAAGAGTTACATCATTGTGAAGTAGTGTGAAATGTGAGAATATAGTAAAAGGCCTATTTTTAAATGGGATAATTTTTAGTGGACCCTTCCCCTTTTTACCTGGAGAAAATGAAAGGGTTTTCTGTTACTAGCTGAGAGGAACAATTGTAATGAATATTACTTTAAAAAACTGTATGAATTTATGGCTGAGAAATAATTTCAAACTTACGCCTTGAGTGAGAAAATTGTGAACTAATTCTTCAAATTCTTCAACATTTTATTTCACAGTTGCAATTTTTTCCTAATAGATACCACTTTACTACAAAAATTATTTAAAAATCTTCTAAACTTGTCGCATTGACAGGTATATTAGGTGGAGGCTATAAAAAAAAACTGCCAGCAGACATTTCTTGGGGAAAGTGTGTAGAGGAATTTAAAATATTGATCTACTGTGACCATAGACGGTGATTAACATTCTCTCCACCTGGCAATACCAGGATCCATGCTAGCGGCTAAATAACAGAAGCATAATATAATGCTAAGTATTCAGTCTGAAAGTAGAAAGCCAATTAGGTGTATTCAAGCCAACCCCTTTGTTTTTTTCAATATCCCCCCAATTGTCCAGATGCAATTATTTCAATTCTTTTTTTTTTTTTTTTTTTGGTTTGCCTGCATAGCTATTTCTCAAGGCATAGATACATTCCAGTAATTTTGGAGAAAGGTTCACACAAAATGCTATAGGGGAATTTTATGCCCAAAGAAAACATTGCCAGACTGCAGATGATTTGAGACCAAGATATCAATATTACCAAACATTAAAAAACGCTGAATGAACTTGATACTCTGTCTCAAGTACTTTATTCTTTATTAAATTTATTATGTATACATTTAAATACTTCATATCTCAGCTCATATCTAATCCCAATAGAAAGGATGCAAATACAAGTAATAAATACTTTAATATCAAGCGTCAAAAGGAATCTAAGAGGAGCAAAATTAATTTAAATGATATGACTAAGGTGCTGAAAAAAATAAATTTATTTGAACTTGGCATAATGACATCTTAAAAGAAACTAATACAAGCAAAGACACCCTGTGAAAAACAAATCCAGTCACAGTCACATCTTGCTAATATTCTTTTTTACCCACAACGTTCCTGCAGCATTGACTTGTATCACTGCCTGAAATTCTTTATCATATTTAACATCAAGTGTTAGGGTAAAAAATAGGAGAAAACAAAGTCCACAGAAATGTAGACCTTCTGGAACCATAAAGATCTTTTGTCTAAAGAGAGGAAGTGTATGCTTAATAAGTGCACCATCAATGACTTAAAATATGTTCAAAACTTCCCAGGTGATACAATGCATTTTTAAGGAAGCCAATTCTTTTTGTGATTAGAGATTCACAAATTTCGGAAAAGGCTTCTTCTATCGTGTGGTACCGGTTAGAAGGATGCCAGTACTTACCATATGAAGAAATGGCTTTCAGTGTCGACAGCACCTTTAAGTTCCACATTCTTTCCTAACCTTGTCACAAAGCAGATCTGAATTAAACTGACTTATACACAAATGGTTACTTTGCCATTTCTAATCTTCCGGACTTCACTGTCTTCTCATACTAATGAGAATCCTCAATCATATTCACTTCTGGCTACGTTGTATATTGTGTCTTCAGTGGCTGACTCATACCACACTCTACTCATGTAGCTTATCATTATCTTGTCCAAAGACAAAATACACATGGAATTCAGATGAGAATGCCCACTGATTTGAGAAGCTTGAGAAAAGTATCAGCATTGTGGTCCAAATGACATGACCACAAAAGGAAAATAACAGCCAGTGTAAACTGTTTTCCTCCTCTAGAAGTACTAAGTTGAAAAGACAAACAAACAAACAAACAAAATCACAGTAACTCCTTGTGTTGTATTTTCCTTAGCATTTTATTTTTTGGAATTAGTTTTCATAAAAATTGGCAAAATTCAGATCAACTTTGCACATTGTTCTAACAGCTTCAATTAAAAATAACTATATGACTCACTACTCCATTTAATATAAACTGCTCACTTTCTGTTATGTTTATTAATTTTGAAACTACTTAAGCATTTTGTCTAATTAGCTTTACTATGAACAAAGGAATAACCTGATTATAGCATGTTGTTAATATGAAAATGAGCAAGAGACCTATCTGATTGAACATTCTCACTTTCTACCTCAAGACAGGTGTTTTGCATATATACAAATGTTGCAGGCAGATGGCTGCTTGTATTTTCCACACTAGAATGTTAAGATATTTTCCCATCATTATGACATTTCAAAAGCTACCAGTTCTGCCTCTATTATTTATAATTTTGAAATGTTTTTCTTCAGTAATATAACCTATGTTGTTTATCTAAAAGCTAAGGAGAGAAAACAACCCAAATATTCTATCAAGTTCAATCAGAACTTCCTGTTTCACTTAGTCGCCACAATTCTGGACCAAGACTTCAAATTCACAAAAGAAAATGAAACAATTCACAAGGTAGAACTTCAGGTTATCATAGTACCATAGAAGGCTGTTAGTTATTTTATTCCCATAATGTTTTACAACTTCCAAACCCTTCACTGGAACAATATTTTAGGAATTTGAAATTATTGCTGTACTTCTCACCACCCAAGAATCTGACAGCTTGTATTAAAAATAGTATGCATGCAGGAACTCCCCGGTGAGCATCTCCCTTAAGTTTTAAAGAACTCAAATTATTGACTCTTCTTTCTAAGAACTAGTGAAGAGGTTTCTGAAATCACATATCAAACTATTCATGTAAAATTCTCTAACAAAAATCAATTGATTTCCATTAATATAATATATTAGTACCTAATTAAAATGATCATATCCAGCGGTCGGTCAGTCTTTACCTTTCCAAATATCCTTCTCCAGTATCCATAACCAAGCACTGCTCTAGCTTTCCTCATGCTTCTTTCATTGCTGAGTGAGGCGCTCGCTCCTTCATTAAATAGCATTAAAAATAGACTGCACAGAACTCCCCAGTGGAGCATGCTCTAACAGGGCTAATACCATAGTTCTCAAGGTAACCATACTCAACTGGGATCTAAGAGGAAAGTCACTGGGAGATCAGCAATTTGCAAATCTCGTAGCACACACACACAGACCTGTCTCGAACTGAACTGAGCTAAATACTGTAAAAGATAAATCAGGATGTGGTGAAACTGAGTCACTGAGAAGCTGAAAGTCAGTTTCTGGAGCTGTGTAAGTTTCTTTAAATATGCCCCACCTAAACAAAGTACTCTATTTAGTAAGTATTTTTTTTAAGTAACTTGGTTATTTTATTTATCAAACAACATAAATTATGCCCAGAGATGGTAAATCAAGACATGTATGCAAAGCAATCTAAATGTCTTTACAAAATGCATTTAAACCAATTAATAATAGTACTGATAAGCAAATTTAGTAATCCATTATCCTTTTGCATCTTTTGTGATGAGAAAGCATATCCCTCAAGGAATAAACCCAAACTCATCTCTAGAAAATTTAAATAATAGCCTGCAAATTGAAGTGATAAAAAGTAAAATAATGTGATAGCAAAAGAGATAGAGGATCAAATACAAACAAATACATACCTTGAAAATCCATATACACTTCAAATGGGTGTACACATTAATTTCTCACATGCGATTCACATTAGGAATGCAGCAAAAGCAATTACTGCCAAGATAGCAGATTACTCGGCTATTTGAACAATACAGCAATAGAGCTCCTGGCTTCCACATGACTGTCTTTCATGAAAATGACATTAACTAAAATCCTATTAAGACATGCAAGCCCTGTGAAAACACATATACAAAAGATCAAAGGAGTAGGTATTTATTTTAAAGTGTGTGTCAAAGGTTTTCTGACTTTTACCAAATGAAAAATGATTTCCTGTCATCTCCATTTTTCTGTTTATTTAAAACAGCCAGAGCAGTTTTGATCTCCAAAGCAGATGAGGAGGGCATCAGAAATCATTTGGATTTTACTCTGCATTTGAATAAAATCTTGTACAGCTTTATTTGAACTTTGGGGAAAGTCATTCTTGTTTGTAGAGGCTGAAGTGTCATATGGATAGACTTTTAACATCAGAGATCAAAATGGATATCTACACTTAAACATATTTTCATGAAAGTGCTTTCTACAAGCCTTGCACTGTGGTTCTTAGCTTCCCATGCCTGTAATTTTCAATTCCCTCTTTGGCTTTCCTTTTAGACTTGGACTTTGTCCTTAGCCTGTATCTTCAGGAGGTGATCCAGTACCAAACCTGAGCAGTAGACCCATCCACTCCAGCTATACTACCATGCATAAACATTGAGTTAATTCCTCTTCTTAAGAAACTTTCTGAACACCTGTCTAATTCTACTCAATTCTATCACCATACAAACTGAGAGGCATAAGACATTAAACTGGTGGTTGCAATGAAACACAGATTTCATGCATGAAAAGATAAAACTGAGCATTTATTTTTCCCGTTACACCCCTTGGGACCTAGGACCTCAATTTGCCAGACAACAAACAGACTGCAACTTTCTACGTTTTCTGTAGCTCTTCCAAACGAAATAAGAGCATTGCAAACTTTCTACCATAAAACCTATATAAGCCACTGTAGATGTCTCTGCTGAAAAGCACTGCCCTTTTCAATTTACTTCCAGCGCTCCATTTCCGTGTCTTTTCGGGGAAGGAGTGTCTACCCCTCCTTCAAGGAAACACAAAAACACAATACATATCTATCAACAGCGGCTTTCTGCAAACACGAGGAGGAAGAAATACAGATGAGAAAGAACGCAAAAGAAAAACACAGATATATGGCAGAAAGGAAGAAGGAAATAAAAATAAAATTCCACAAAAGGCGTGCAATGTTCACGTCGGAAGACCTTGAGTATTACCTTGATCGAACAGTGGATATCCCCCCTGCGTCTTGGTGCCTTGATTGGTTTTAGTTTTGTTTTTGTTTTTGTTTTTAACTTTTATTAATATTATTGTTTCTCAATGATTGATTTGGCTGGATTTGTTTGTTTTGGCTTGGCTTTTTTTTGTTGATTTGTTTTGTTTTGGCTTTTTTTTTTTTTTTTTTTTTTTTGGTCGATTTATTTAACTGGTAGTGAAGAAGCTTTCTGCAGTGTGGCTGGGATGCCCACACAGAGGCGGCTGCGATTTGGTTGCGGCTCGCGTCCCCGCTGCCCCCGCTGCTGGTCGATGCCCTGGACGCACCCAGGAGGCGCCACCGCCGCCTTCTCTGGGGCTGGCAGCGGGGCGTGGACGAGCCCCCGCCTCCTGTCTCCTCTTCCGTCCGCCTGCACGTCTGTCGGCCCGACAGTCTGTCGGTCGGTCCAGCGGCTCAGCGCGGGATTCTGGCTTCCGCACTCTTCTCGCCAAGCGGCTACTCTCTCCAAGCGGCTGCCAGCGCGTGCGCTGCTCTGTCCGTCCCTCCGAGTCCCTCTGTCCCACCAGCAGAGCAGGGTCCCTCTTCGGGTCTTCCGATCCCACCGTCTCTCTCCCACTCTGTGCCCCTGGCCGCTTCTCTCGGTCAGAGGAGGGCGTCTGGAGGGAGGGAGCACGCCAGTGTCTCTCTAGGTCTCTCTGTGTCTCTCTCTGCCTACTTAATGCTGCTTCTCTTTGCGCGCTGGTCTCTGGCTGTCTGGCTGCTCCCACCCTTCGGTAGCTCTGCCGGTCCCACCCCTAGCCAGCCAGCCTCGGCGGATCCTTCGCTCCCGCTTCTCCTGCCCGACCGCCTCCGTCGTCTGCCCCTCCGCCGGTCCGCGCCCTCCCACGCGGCTGGCACC
>NW_007245150.1:0-17811 GCF_000164805.1 Carlito syrichta | reverse complement strand
CACTCATTTCCCGGGCCCTTCTCCTCCAGCCCCAAGGCTGGAGACAAAGCGCATGAGCCACGCGCAGCAGCGTGAGCATCATTAATCAGAGAGAGAACTGGCACGCTGCCCCCTGCCCCTCCACACCGCCTGTCTGCTCCCAGCCGGCAGGCGCGCATTCCCTCCCGCCCCCGCGCCAGAGCTCTCCAGCGTACCCGTCTGGGGGGCGCTCCCGGACTCCCGGGGACACTAGGGGAAGCCTGGTTCCACTCCCTTCCTCCGGCGCTCACTCTCCAGGCCAACTCTGCGGAGACGGTCCCACAATGATAACACCTCACCCCGCCCAAATGAATCCACAGCCTCGGAGCTCTCGTAGATCCTCGGCTTTGAGCAGGACCACAAGTACCAGCACACTGCGCCAAGTGCACTCTCTGTGGGTGACTGCCCAGCCCCTGTCCAAACACAGCGCTGATCTGGAGTCACCGAGGTGCCCCCAGAAACCAGGGCAAGGCAGGGCTTGGAGAAGGGAACAGAGTTGACACCTGAAGAAATAAAAGCGTTGATTTTACCGTTTCTTCTGGGATGTACTGTTTTTATTATCTGTAATTCATTTCCCCCCCATTGTCTCAGGGCACACACTACAAAAAAAAAAAAAAAAAAAAAAAAAAGCCTAGTGGAGCAGAGTGAATAAATTTCCGGAATGGTGCCCACTCTTCCCGAATGAATGCGGAGTCTACTTTTCCAACATTATAGGTCACCAGCCAAGATATATCACTCTTTCTGCCCCCAGCTGAGAGCAAGGCATTTGATTCTGGGCTTCTTCGCAAGGTTGTTATTAATGTGCAGCAAAATTATAGTTGTACACTCTCACATGGAATTGCCAAAGCTCATTTTGACAGTATCCAGCAATTCAGCTTCTGAAATGTAGACACTGAATAACTATGGATCTGGTGAAATGGACGCCCCATCCCATAATAAATTGAAGAGGAAAAAAAAAATCAACTTTTACTAACTGCAACTAGTAACACCATGAATAGACAACAAACAAACTAGCATAAACCATGTCATGAAATTTTCCACATCCTTTTAGTTTCACTTATTGACACCCACCCATAATGACAGACATTATAAACAGATTTATTAAGATAAATGCCTTCCACATTGTCATAGAAATGTTATTTCTACAGCTATGGTCGTGTTCATATGCGAAGGTATTGATTATGAATCCCAGACCAATGATACGTGTACTTCTAGAAAATGCTATGAAAAAATAGAATAAGGATGTACCGGGCTTTGGTGGATAGGTAATTATTTTCCAACTGTTTGAAATTGTCTCGCTTGGGGTTTAGATCTCTCTGAAATGAGAATGAATCTGCTGTATGAGGTTTCAGGCAAACCAAACCTAAAGAATTCAAGACTGTTACTTTGATCTATATCTCAATTATTTCCTCAGTCATCTCCAAAAGGGTTTTTGACAGGTATTTTCTCCCTCCTTCCGGCCATATGGAATTTAAGGGAAAATTATTAAAAGTATTTTTAATTTGCTACCCTGTCCTTCATCTCAAGTCATATTCTGAAAATCCTACTCTTCTCTGGGGTAAGTTTTGCCAAGCTGTGCTGTGTCATAAATTAATACAATTGCGAGTGCATGGGAAGAGAATGAGTGTATTTGATTTTTCCTCTGCACAGAATCTCACCCAAGCATCTCTGGAATGGCTGTATAAGCCATCTATTAACAAGAAACCTTAACAGCTTGCTCTCAACACAAAGTCTGTCTACAAAAAAAAAATCAGATTTCACTCTAAGAGTTCTCTTAAAAAAAGGAACCCAATCCTATGGATTAGATATTACAGCTATTTAATGACGGGAGGGAGAACTCAGTCAGTATTCTTTGTTCTTTGTTCAGACTCCTGTGTGTATGTGAAATAGCAAAACAATGTTTCTATATCTTAACTGTGTATTGACAAACTTGATGACAACATTTATTGTAGTATCACTCAATTTTTAAACTTCATTTTTAAAAGAAAGGATCTCAAAGAAGAATAACATTAATTTGTGTCAACTACATTTTAAAAATATTTTAATAATATTTTGTCAACAAAGAAAGAACTGGAGAAGGCCTCCTTTTATTTGAGTCAATGTAGGTAATTTGCATTCAGCTACCCAATTTTAAAATTTTGTGTTGCCATGTGGAACTGAAATATACTCCCAGGAATATTAGGCAGGCAGTAAGCAATAAATGATTCTAATCGGCATTCAGTAAGTGTTTGTATTTTCATAAAGAATTTGAAAAAGTTATCACTCTTTAAGGCCCTTGGCCTGTGTATATTAACTACTACTAAACTAAAACTGTTTTCTTCCTTATTGGACCTCTGGGTACACATTCACAATGCCAGGTGCAGATGTGTATATGCCTCCAAAGCATCCTAACTTTAGTGATGGGAGGTAAGTTGAAGAAGAAGAGGTGCTGTTATTATCTTGGTTTGAGGGCTTTTGAGTTTATTTGGAATTATGTTTGAAATGGAGTATGCATGTCACCAGGTAACCCTAGCTTGGGGAGTTGAGCTCACCTACACACTGGCAAGCAACTAAGATTGCTGACAAGCTCCTTTAAACACATATTCCCCTAAGACACTAAATTAGTGCCCTTTAATGAAGCTACCAAATTGGATTTTCAAAATAAGGCAAATTGCGAAAATAGCCCAGCTACCTTTATAAGCACCTTTTTAGCTGAAGCGAGAAGTAGAGTTTCCATGCTGTTGAACTTCCGTCACTTGTCAACAATTAGGCTGCGAGGAACTTCCCTTTAGGGCATACTCCTCCACCACAATAAAGGCCCAAAAATCCCCTAGAGAGACTTCTCATTTGCCCTGTTTCCAACAAAACTGTCTAGGGTCTATTAAATACCAGTCTTGGGTTTAAAGCTTTGCAAATATTCATGATACAGATAGGAAGGGGGAAAAAAGAGGAAAAAAGATTAGCATTTCAACCAGAAAAGTTTCGAGCCCCATTCTTATTTTGTGCTAAGCCAAAATAACTCTAAAACACATTTCAGAACATCAACAAAGAATGTTACATCACGTATGCATCTGAGCATGAAGAAATGTCACGATCAAAAACAAAGAGGACTTGGGAGACTAGAAACCAAATGTTCTGATGGCACAGATCCCTTGATGGCAGCCCTGTCTTCTCAGTAGTGGGTGTGCACAGGATGAGAAAATTATCGCCATGAACCCTTGGAGTTCTCTTAGGCAGATCATACATGAATACCAGCTTGCACATGCACAAAGGGAAGCTTTGCTGCACATGCAAACTAAGAAATTTCCTCAAAAATTAATGTGTGTAGTATGTTCATGGGGCTACATCTGAATTAGAGGAGGGACAATAGGAAAAAATGGTAAGAAATAGCTAAAAAGAGGTTTAGAAAACCTGTCACTAAAAGATCTGAGCATCAAACGACAAGAAAAGACTGTTGACTAAATATTTCTTTTGCATCTCTTGAGACAGATATACCATTATTCAGACACAACCTTAGAATTTGGGGGTTTTCTCCTCCTGTCCTGCAGAGCACTGTGTTTCTCTCTCTGCATTCTCTGCCCTGACAAATCCATAGCTTTGATGTGGATGAGGCAAGGTTAGCAGCGGAACAAAGATGCATGGACTCTTTCTACCTGCAGAGCAGGGGTGGCAGACATCAGGACACCATATCAGCAGCAGGTCTTCTCTACCAGGCCTATAATAACACTTTCTCCAAGACCTGCTTCAATACAAGGCGTTTTCTGTCTCCTAGGGGACCCACAAAAGACAATTTTGATTTTTCAAGACCTAGCCTAAAATTGAACACAAAAATGAAACAGAAGCTTTTGGAACATATATGGAGAACACAGAGGTAAATGTTGTCCTCCTGAAACACAAGGAGTGGTGACACAGAGACCTAACCATCGTCAACCCACTGCCTGTGATCATGCCTCTCTTGCATTCCTGTTCCTGAGATCACATTTGCTTCCACGATGGACACTGTTTTGTTTTTTGCACAAAGGAAGACAAAGTTTACCAAGTTATTCAGAACCTGAAATAATATATTTGACTTCTTGACCCTGAAATGTTATCAAAAGTTCTATTGATTAGTCACTAGGGTAAAACAGCTTCCATCCATCTATAATGAGATATAGGCCATTTATATTTGCAGATTGTTCTCTATACCTTAAAATGGTGTATGAGGATGTTTGTGTGTGAGTGTATGTGTGTGTGTGTGTGTGTGTGTGTGTGTGTGTGTGTGTGTGTGTACTTAAGAGGTAAGATATATTCAGTGTTAATATTCCCAAAGATTATGCAAATCTTTCTAAAAACCCAGTTGTAGGTCAATACCCAGCATCTGAGGAAGAACAATATACAGATATACAATTCTGCATAAATGTACAACTTATTCTCCAAAGCTACTCTTTAAAGTAAGTTTCTTTTTACCTTTTCAAAATAAATGTACATTTGCAAAATGTATAGAAACTTATTATAAAACAAAAAACACAAAAGAAGGGTGGAGGGAGAAATTAAAAAAGAACAAAATAAAAATCTCCCGATATACCACCACCCAAACTGCCATCACTTTCATGCTTAGCCAATCTCTCTGCATATATATCCATAAAAATATAGCTACATTTTGCATATATGGATTACAGAATACATGTTATTTTATAATATGCTTCCTTACTTTATAATCTGCTCTCAACTTTAGAATAATTCATGGCTTCCTCCTCCCCATAGCACTGACTATGTCAGTATATTAATCACAGCATAGTAGCTAATAAATACAGAATATCCAGTAAATTCAGTAGTCTAAAATACAGGACACGTGTATGTTATACATAAATAAAAACTATTGTTGGGTATGGTTTCCAATATGGGGGATTTTTATTTTAGGGCAAATGTTTTAAATTTAGAATTTTTCACTCAAATATGTTTTATATTTTGGCACAATATTAGATTTTAAATGTAATATCTGTTTCAGAATATTTTTTGTTTGCACTTCTAACCTTTATTAAAGAGTTGACTGACTTTTGACCTCACGGTATAAATTATATAGATTTAAAAAATAAAAATACCAGTGAAAAAATTTAAAACAGTTTTCTAGGTATATTTTGAATGAATTGCATTAGAGGAAGGCAAAAACTTTTCTTATGAAAAGATAATTTTAAAAATTGTATTATTTTACTAATTACCATTTTGCTTCAGACTTTTCCTTTGACATAGACACTAGTTTCTATAAAAATGTAAATATAATTGTGGAAGGTAAGTGAACCCTTGCAGGCCAAGAAGTTAGAATTTGGTGAATTGAGGATCTGCTCTCTTCCCCTCCAGGAATAAAGCAGGTTTTTAGGAACCATGAGCAAACCTCCTCCTTTGCTTCTCACTTTAAACATTTTAGCCACAGAGCCAAAAGCACTGATTTGATCTACATTATCATGTATTTATTCTCCACCTCCTAAGATAAGGATATACACATGGATATTCAAGAATACATTAAAAAACTGGAAGCCTCAATGGAAGAATTTGATATGAATCATCAGCTGAACAATTCAGAGTTACTTTCACTTTACTACATGTAATTAAAACCCAGGTCTCTTCCTTATCCAGCTGTTCCTACCTGCCTAGACATTAGGCAGGGTCATGTGACAGGTTCTCACCGGTGAAATATGAATGGAACTGGTGTATAATACTTTGGGGCAAAGGCAAGCAAAAGCTTTTGTGGAGTTCTCTAGGTTCCCTTTGACTCCCACAGTGTGACAGATGAGGTCAAATGTCCTGGCGGTCTTGCTATGACAGAGACTTCATCATTCTAAGTCTCTGAGTAATTGTGTGGAGCTGACTTTAACTCTGACCCAGTCAGACATGTAAATTAAGCAAGAAAACAAAAATATTGTGTTTTATGCTACAAAGATTTGGAGTTTCTTGTTACTGCAGCACATCCAGATTGCCCTCATTTTTAAACTATCTACTAGATTAATGGCATGTGAGGGAGTAACATACCTGTAGTAAACAGAGTCCAGGCCTGGAATTCAGGTGACTGGAATTTTAATCCTGAATCTGCCACCGTAACTGTAAGACTTAAATGAGTCATTCCTACCTGCGAGCTTTAGTTATTTATATTTTCTAAATTTCTAAAATGTGTCAATAAGACTTAGTTTTCATCTAACCAATATCATACTGCTCTAATTATTGATGCTTTATAATAATGCTTAATATCTTCCAGCAAGACCCCATTCTTATTCTTCTTTTTAATATTATTTTAGATATATGTATATATTTTTTATCTTAAAGGTGTGGGGTACAATTTAGGGTTAGGTATACAAGTGCTCATTATGCAGGCACCCTTGTTGATGGGGTGTGCCCCTTCCTCCCCCGAGAGTTTCCCTCAACTGCCAATCCTATCCCTCCTCCCCTCGTAGTTTCCCACTGCTGCCATCCCTTTCTTATAGTTTTATGATAATTGTTCAATGTCCGCTTATGAGTGAGAGCATATGGTACTCTGTTCTTTGTTTCTCTGATAGATCACTGAGTATGATCGACTCTAAATCCATGCAAGCTGCTGCAAAAGTCCATATGTTTGTCCTTCTTTATGGCTGCATAATATTCCATTGTGTCTATGCACCACATTTTTTATCCAGTCCAGCTTTGATGGGCAGCATGGTTGGTACCATGTTTTTTCTGTTGTGAATAGAACTGCAACAAATTTGCGTGTGCAGGTATCTTTCTTGTAGAATGATTTGAGTTCCTCTGGGTACATTCCCAATAGGGGAATTGGTGGGTCATATGGAAGGTCAATGTCTAGTTCTTTCAGAAATTGCCTCACTGTCTTCCAAAGAAGTTGCACTAATTTGCATTCCCACCAGCAGTGTAGAAGTGTTCCTTTTTCTCTACATCCTCTCCAGTGTCTGTTGTTGTTTGCTTTATTAATGGTGGCCATTCTTACTGGGGTTAGGTGGTATCTCAAAGTGGTTTTGATTTGCATTTCTCTTATGATGAGTGAGACTGAGCACTTTTTCCTGTGTCTGTTGGCTGCCCGTATAGTTTCTCTTGAGAAGTGTCTGTCATGTCTTTTGCCCACTTTTTAATGGGGCTGTTTTTTTTTTCTTTTTGGCACATTTGAGTTCCTTGTAGATCCTAGATGTTAGGTCTTTGTCAGATATACAATTGGCAAATATTTTTTTCCAATTCTGTGGGTTGTCTCCCTGCTTTCTTGATGGTTTCTTTTGCTTTGCAGAAGTTCATCAGCTTGATGAGGCCCCACTTGTCTATCTTATCTCTAATGGCATGGGTACTTGAGGTTTGGATCAGGAATTGGTTGCCAGTTCCAATTTCCATAAGGGTGTCTTCTGCATTTTCTAAGATTCTTATAGTTTGAGGTTTTACGTTTAGGCCTTTGATCCATTTAATTTTTGTGTATAGTGATAGCTAGGGGTCCTGTTTCAATCTTCCACATGTGATCAGTCGGTCTTCCCAGCTCCATTTACTGAAAAGGTTCTCCTCTCCCCAATGGTTGTTGTTGGAGACTTTGTCAAAGATGAGTTGGTTGAGAGATTGAGGCTTTGCTTCCAGATTCTCTATCCTGTTCCATTGGTCTATACGCCTGTTCTTGTACCAATACCAGACTGTTTTGATTATTGTTATTTTAGCTATATTTTAAATTTTGCTTTTTGTCTTTTCCGTGAATTCTAAAAATAACCTAGAAAATTTTGTAAAATATTTATTGCTATGTTCATTGGCATGGTATTGACTTTATAGATTAATTCAGGGAGAACTGGCATTTTTTGCTATTGCCTTCCCAAACATAAATCAGGGAATTAAAGTTTCTGATAATTTTCAGTTTTTAAAAAAATGCACTTTGCTAAATATTCATTTATTTCTAGTTATAACCTCATTAATTTCTAAAGTTTTAAAATAGTGCCATCTCATACATGTTCTTATTAATATTGTCAGATATTTGTATTATTTCTTCCAAAAAACAGATTATTTTAAAAAAAATCTATGTTTTCTTTTTTATTAATCCCTAAATTTTTATTTTTAAAAATTTTTTTGAAAAGTAGTTGGGGTATGTTCAATTATTCTCATTTTATAGCTCTCCCCCCTTTCTCTCAGAGGTGAGGTTTCACAATATTGTCCATGTTGGAGTTGAACTCCTGGACTCAAGTGATCCACCTGCATCAGTCTCCCAAGTAACTGAGACTCCAAGTGTGCACCACTACATCCAGCTTGAAGAAGAAGCTTAGGTCATTGCATTTTCATATTTCTTATTTTCTATTATATGTACTTAGGTACATATATTTTCAAGACTGTGGGAATAGGGCTAGAAAAAATGTATATTTTTATCTTTATACAATTATGTTGCATGACACAAGCTTTACCCTTAGAGATTTCTTATAACAGTTTCTATTATAAATCATTTTTATCCCATGACTATTTACAAGATTTTTCTTCCTCTTTTAGTTTGTAAAGATTTTTTTTTTGACAGTGTTCACTCTTTGTCATTGGGCTTTTATTTTATTTTATTTTATTTCAGTCAATAATTTTGATTTTTTTTTTTGAGAATCATTAGTTCAGATATGTAAAATTAAACTGTTTATATTATTTAAAAATGTTTCATTGTATCACTATAAATGCATAAATATAAAAATATATGTATTTTATTGTTCCATCAATTCTGTCTTCTTTGATCCATTGACCTTTGAAAGAACTGTATTAACATATTTTATTATTATTTTGGATTTATTAATTTTTATTGTAATCATTTCAATTTTTTCTTTCTGCATTTTTTACAATGTTTTGTTACACAGATACAAATGTATAAATAATCCCTTCTTGAAATATTGTTTTTTCAATAAATAACCATCTAATTTATACCTATCAATTTTTTTACTTTAGATTCTATTTTATCTTTCATTAATGCAAACACTAGAATTTTATTTTGGCGGGAGTGTACTAATACATATTACATTCATTTAAAATGTTTTGTACTGTACATGTGTGTTCTTTGTATTGTGTGGTCATGTTTCATTTAAAATCATAAAATTGGATGTCTTTTTAAAAATATAATCTTATGGCTAGTCTCATATATTGTTTCCATTTATCTTACTAAGGACTTCATACACTTTGTTTTTTAATCTAAAGACTCTCTTTTTTAGTTCTAAATAATTTTCTTATATGTCTATTTCTTCATTTTTATTCTTTCTCTGGGACTCACAGTAGATATGAGCTCTAAGTTTTCTTTCCACAAAATTTCTTCATCTCTCTTCACAGATTCCTAAATGACTTTCTTTTATCTAACTTTGCCATTTTTTCTTTTCAGTATATTTAGTATTCTTTTTAAAAAAATTTAATTTTAAAGATGTGGTGTATAATTCAGGGTTAGGAATGCAAATGTTCATTATGCAGGTGCCCTTGTTGATGAGGTGGGCCCCACCTCCCTGGCAGTTTCCCATTACTGCCAATCTCTTTCTTATAGTATTATGATAATTGTTCAAGGTCTGCTTATGAGTGAGAATATATAATACTCAGTTCTTTATTTCCATGATATAGATCACTCAATATTATAGACTCTAAGTCCATCCAAGTTGCTGCAAAATTCGTAATTTTGCCCTTCTTTATGGCTGTGTGGTATTCCATTGTGTATATGTACCACATTTTTTTTTATTCAGTCCTCTTTCGATGGGCTGCATGGTTGGTTTCATGTTTTTGCTATTGTAAATAGTGTTGCAATAAACGTGCATGTGCAGGTATCTTTTTCTTAGAGTGATTTGAGTTCCTCCGTGTATATTACCAATAGGGGGATTGTGGGGTCATATGGAAGGTCGATTTTTAGATCTTTTAGGAATTGCCAAATTGTTAGTATTCTTCTTAAACAAACTGTTGATTTTTAATATTATTTCAGTGACTACATATATATATTTATATATATACATTTATATTAGAATTTATATTGTATTCATTTTCTAATGCTCTATTACATGTACCTAATTTAGATTGGTCTATAATTTTTCCTTCTTGAATTATTCATTATTTTAGTGTGACTATAAAATCATAGTTGGCTTGCCAATTAACCTCCCATGATTCTCTATCTTACAGAAAAGTAAATAAAAAGAATTATTTGTTTCTTGAAAGTCTAAGTTTGATGACTTTTTAAAAGATGGAATTTAAGAATACATTTCAGTTTCAAGCATGATTTCTGGCATATTTCTGTTTACTATTCTTGTATTAAAATTTTAACTTTATATTTGTCAGGAAAAATTACACTCTCCTCTACACATTCAGATTATTGGTATATAGGTATATATTTTATTCTTCCACGAATCAAAAGCAAATAGCAAACCTTTTTCTGCTTGCCATATGCATGTACCTTTTTATTTCTTTCATCATACTATCTGGAGAAATAGTCATAAATAAGTGGATATTTCAGTATCAAACCAGGAATACCAATTGTGATTTTGCAATTGCCACCTTCTTCATTGCCATGGTGCTCCCTCTGTTTTTAGAAAGCTGCTGTCTTTGGGACTGAAATCTGTTTAAAGCTCCTCCTTACTTTTTCAGCCAGGGCTTGGATTACTTTCTCAAACTAATTCTCTCTTCAATATTTTTTCTTTTCCATAATTATTACTCCACCAATAAAACCTCTCCTAATTTACCTGTTCAGTTTTGTCACTTTTTTAATAGACTTACCAGAAGGAAGAGTCTTCAGCATATACTTAGTATGCTATGGTAAAATGAAGTAATTATATTTAAGTTTTTACTAGCAATGAGCAAGACACAAACCACTCCTTCTCCAAAATATTTATAACATTATCACCTACATTTACATAATAAAACATATTACTTATTTTATCATTTGTCATTGGCAAACAGTATTTACTTGATTAGTCTTTAGAAACCAGGTTAAAGGCAATAATTATATATCTATCTATAACGTATTTACACATATATGCATACATATAATGGTATTATATGTTATATATTGTAACACATAAATATATATGAAAATACTTTAACAGATTTCTTTTGATAGCTATATAGCGTCAAATTTAGTTTCACAGTTTTTCTTTTCAGCATTGCCTATTTACTTCTTAAAAATGCATTGGCATGTGTGTGCATACATGGATAGCATATTACACCTATATAGTATAAATATGTTATACATCATATATCATATGCTATATTATATAACATATACAATTTATATATACATATATATGCACATCACACACAAATGGATATTTGAGGGAGTATGTAGTTTACTATGATATGTAATACATTATATAGCTATAACATATTTATATAAATATAACATTACATATTATATATAACGTACATGTATATATACACACATACATGCATACACATACTTACAAATGTGAAAACTTTTGAAAGTCATCTTTGATAGGTCTGTCATTTGAGTGTTTAAGTAGTGTTGCACACTTTTATTTCTTATGTTGTCTTAAACCCACCAGAAACAAATATGTTCTCTTTAACCTATTAAAAACAACTTTTATCCAGTTTTCTTTAAATTTCAAGTACTATAGTCTTAAACTCCATTTTATTCTTTTTACAGCTTCTATTCTTCACCCGGTTTTCCTCTCTTATTATATAGTTTGAGTATGTTTTATTTATCTGATTTAGCTTAGTTAAAATAATTGTTTAACATTATTTACTAATTCTCAATTTAGTAAAGCTAATTGGAGGACTATCTGGAGGTGAAACTTCATTAACATTCTTTTTTCCATTTGAGAATGAGTGACATTTCTCTGAATCTTTTTAACATCAATTGATTTGGAATTGTATTATGGATCATATGAATGTTACATTGTGGAGAGTCTTCATATTGTTATTGTCCCAGGATGAGTGTTGATATTTTTGTTTTACCAAATACCTAAATTGATTGGTCTCAAACTGCATGCTCAATATTTAAGTCGTCAGCTACAATTTTAGACTTTCTCTTTAACTGGACAGTTTGCAGTCTGCCCAGTGCATGTACAGTCAAAAATAGCCCAAAGTTTTGAGAAAAGTTTATAGGGACTTTTTTTCTCTGAATATATCTTTTGCATACATTCTCCCCTACTTATCAGAGTTTCTTCAGTCTATTAAGTCATGGGTTGTTTTATGTTGAGAGTTTTAGTTGCCACAGAGGTCTGGCTTTTGATCACCCTCAGGTTGCAAGTCATAAAAACATATAACTCAATCCATGCTGAAACTTTGATTCAAGTGATTAATTGCCTTTTTAAATATGCTGGTTTTTATTCCCCAGAGTGTATTGTTGTTATGTCAAGAAGGTTTAATCTTTTAGGAGCTTAACACAGCCATACTAGAAGCAGGGCTCAACATTTCCCTGACTTCCACTGAAGCAGAAAGGGGAATTGGAAGACAAGGAGGAAAAGTCAACTCATAAGACTTTGCTTCTAGGGATGGGAGGGTAGCTATCACCCCCATGTTCTCCTGCTTACATTTTATTGCCAAAAACGATGTCCTATTACCATGTTTATAAATAAGAAAATATAGGCATTCACATCATTTCCTATCCATCTTCCACAGTAAAGAACTGGAAAAAAAAAAACACACTAAAGTACATGTTAAGTAAACTGAGTTGCATTATCTGCTGTGGTCTCTATTTTGGTTTCTAAACTTATTGCATACATGTTCTTCCCTATGAAACTTGAAATTTGGATCTTCCTCTCTGAAACTCAGAACAATTTGGTTCAACCAATTCTGATAAATGTAATAAGTCTGATAGATTCCAGGAAACAAAGTTTTCTAGAAAGAGAGGAAAAGCATTTATCTCAGCAACTCTCAGGCTTAGATTACAGTGAAACCCTTAAACCTTTTCACCAGATGTATATAAACAGAGGAACTACTTCTGAGTGCTTTTGGAAGTGTTTTGTACGTCTTTCTGCTGGATCTAATCACTAATTCAAGGTAGATACAAACTAAGCTCGTCTTTCTGCGTAAGATAAAAATGTTTAATAATGTTTCTTTATGTTCAATGGTTATTAACCATGGTGTAATATACTGGAATATTGCAGCCAGTTGTAAAATGTGTCTCAGTTTGCTACAAATAATATTGACATATCACATTTTTCCAGTTACTTTAAAATAAATTAAATTCAGTTTTATTTCTCTAACAAGAACATTCAAACTTCTTTCATACTAATCAGCCCTTTGCGAAGGAAGTAAAGAGGTAAATTTAAAGGTTTTAAAATTTGGGGTATATTCCACCATTGTGAAGAATTTCTGGTCTATGACAGAGAAAAGGAAAAATATTTTAGAACAGCTTGTCTTACTTAGTAGAGAACACAAGAAGTTTCTAACCTAACCAGAAGGGTTGTTAAATAAAATGAAGCCAGAAACAAAAGGTCCTAAGTGGATGGAAGATATTTGGCACTAATATTAAAGAGAACACAAATGGAAGAACATTAGTAATATAGAGCATTGCATAAGTAAATATGATATCCCACATGGTGCTTAGCTATGACTAGAAAAAGGTCATACTGGAAAAAAAAGAATGAAAGGGTATAACTTGTCTAGAATCTACAGGTCTTTTAGGAGCAGAAGAGTAGTGCTACAAGTCAAAAAGACATATACTCTTGCTAAGTGATTTTTGAGGCAGGCCAGAATGCATTTAGGTAGAAATAAAGTGAGAAGTCCATACTGTGAGATCATCAAGGGAATGACTGTTCAACCAGATGAATGTTAGGGTCCCAGTGTTGATCATAAAACTGACACAAACGGAAGATACAGCAGTCATGAGGGGCCTCAACCACCTTTTCTATTGCTGAAGGTCTTATTTGCCTAAAAGAAATAGAACTGATAAATTTTTGATGTACCTTGCTAACAATTTCAGTCCTTAAGTAGTGGAAAAGTCTACCTTGGACCTAATTTTGCGCAGGGAAGACTTTGTTGACAAAGAAGAAATTGAAGTAATCTTAGGATATGGTGCATTTAGCACAGACAGAAGTGAGAAACTTTAGAAATACAACGTGTACAATCTCCACAACTTGAGAAATTCAATAACATTAAATATTATTGAAGAAGTTTAGACTAATCTAAAGAATGAAGAACTCTGAATTCTTCCACTGACAAATACAAGTTGGTAGAGATTAATGTGGCCATTTAGGCAGTTCTCCAAAAGGGTCAAATTCTAAAAGACTACATATTAAAAATGAAAGAGAACATGACCTGAGGCTTAAGAAAAATAGTTGTGAGCACAGATATTTTTAAAGCTACATGTTCAAAGGAAGTTACTGCCACAGTGCCTGATATTGTGGTTATGGGACACTCATGGTCCTGTTGTGGTGTGATCTGGATTTGTCTTTTCTAGAGTTGGTTGTAAAGTGTCCTCAAAATATTATCAGTCTTCAATTATTCTTACTCTCATTGTCATTGCCATTGCAGATCCCTCAGTGTCCATTCCACATGCTTATCAGAAACTGTTTGCTTTGGAATTTTGCTCTCTCACATACACTGCCTATGTCTTTTGTGATTTCTCTAGGAAAGCGTTGCTCTCTATATAAAAGAGACCTTATAAAAAAGATCCCAGAGAGTTTTCTTTCCTTCTTTCCTCTACATGAGGATACAGTAAGAAGTTAGCAGTTGGCAACCTGAAAGAAGACCCTAGCCAGAACTTGACTATCAGCACCCTGGCCTCAGACTCTCAGTCTTCAGGAATATGAAAAATAAATTTCTGTCATTTGTAAGCCACCTGGTCTATGACAATTTGTTATAGATGCTTGAAGGATCTAAGATATTGCTGACTTCTTCATGGTTCCTATGTGATTATTAAGTCCAATGTCCTTCATGATTTCTAACTCAGAGACATGGCTATTGTACTGGTCAGAACCAATATGATACTGACAAAATTAAATATTCTTTTTATGAACCTTTTCTTCCTTCTTTAGCATGCATAAGTTTATGTTTATTTTGTAAATGTAGCTCTTAGACACAATTATCAGTAAGAAAATTGTGAAGCATGACTTTTATCAAAGTCTAAAAACGAATTATGGAAAATATTTTTTCATTATATTTTAATTTTTAAAAATCAAATATTAGATTTTATACAAAACTTTAAAAATATGTCTGAAATTTTAATATAAAATGAACAGCTCTAAATTCACTAGCCAGATATGATCTAGAATACTAGCTAGAATAATATCAATACTGTTGAATCTGCTTATAGCATCCTCCCAAATTCCATGCCACAGCTTCACTGCCAAATCTCATCACTAACTTGTTTTTTGTCTCAGCATGCCCCCTTTTAAAGGCTTGACCCTGTCTGTGTATATATTTCAAGTCAATATGCTGTTTAGAATTATTCCTGTTTTATATTTTCTGAAGACAGAAAGTTACATACATATTGTATGTAGTTTCTTAGACATGCTGTCTTGTACCCAATATTATATCTCTAAGATTTATTCATGTTTATATATATAACTATTGTTTATTCCTTCTTACTGCTATATAATACTCCATTAAGTAATCAACCATTTTTTGTGATTAGACACTTGGGTTGCTTCTGGCTTTCATCTATCACAGAATATGTTCATGCTTAGCATTTAATACCTTAGTCTACTATTTAACTAGAAACAAAGTATATCATTATTCTTCTAATAACTGTCTCATATATTTTAATTCATTAATAATAGATATATTTATTTAAATATTTAACCTCAAAATAAAAATTTCATGCTATGTATTTTTTAAAGTATTTTATTTTAAGTCTTAATAACATTAATGTTTGCTATGGAGACTTTTTAATTTAAATTCTGATTTTGTTCATGGTGGCCTGGTTACAGATAATATATCAAATTTATCTAAGTCAATCATGACAATCCCTTCTGCATTGTATAAGATGTTTTCTAAATCTCTCTGACAGTCAATGGGGAGGGACAGGTTTATATTACCCAGTTATAAGTAATAAAATATAAGCGACGCATGTTGGAAAACTTCTGAATAGGATTTTCTATCAAGATAAACATAAAGAAAAAATAGCGGAGAAAGAAAAATAGCCAGGCACATAAAATGTTTCATTACTTAAAAAGAAAAATAAAAAATAAAAAAGATTAAAAGAACCAGTGAAAAAGTCATGTGTTGCAAGATATTTTCATTACATATTATTATTTTTATTACATTTTAGTTTTTCTAGTGGTGTTAGATATACAGCTTCAGTGATCACAATTCACATGGTCTAGGACAGCAATGGGGAAAAGATTGAAAAATAACTCAAATTCCGTATTTTTATTTATTAACAGAATACATAATCTATAGAAATACTACTTAAGTTTTTTTCATCTCAGATCCATCTTCATAATTCCTAAGCAGAAATTACTCTCCAAACATTCCCCGAATTTTGTTTCCCTAGCCTACCTCATTTTCCCATTCTTCGCTGACCTTAATCTCTCCATATTCCTAGTTCTGTACCCCACAGTCTAAAGGTCGTAAAATGGTTTGATCAAGCCTATCCTGGAATATAAGAGGAAGAATGCTTTTACATTTATTCAGGCTTGCTTTATGTCCTACAATATGGTCTACCTTGGTCAACCTTCAATGTGCACTTGACAAGAATGTGTATTTGCCACTGTCGGGTGGGTACTCATGTGGTCAAGTGTGTTGATAGTGTTTTTCCAGTTTTCCATTTCCTTACTGATCTTTCTGTCTACTTGTTCTAGCAGTTATTGAGGACGAGGCATTGAAATGTTGTTATAATCGTGGGTTTGTCTTTTTCTCCTTGAAGTTCTATCAGTTTTTGCTTCACATATTGTAAAGCCTTGTTTGTAGGCGCATGTATGTCTGGAATTTTATGGCCTCTATCTTATTTGTGACATTATATTTAAAATGCATTTCGTATAAGCAGCTATTTATCCTATTCTTTCCTTTCTCTACCATTTCTGCCAATATTGCATCAATTTAATATTTTCATGATACCATTTTATCTCTTTTGTTGACTTATTACCTACAACTTTTTAGCAATTTGAATTGTTGCTTTAGTGTGTAAAATACATCTGTTAAAGTATCAGTCTACCTACAAGTGGTATAATATCACTTCCTGAATAAACTAAGAAGATTGCAATAGTATACTTTCTTTTTTTGATTATCTTTAATTTTGCATTTTCAATTTTAAATATGTAACTACTTTTAATTTTGAATATGTAATAATTAACTAGCTAGATAGAAGCATATGCAAATACTCTTTGTAGCATTCTTTGAAAGAGTAAAAAAAAGAATTACTAGCATTATTTATACACTATGTATGGTGCTATTAATCATAATGCTATATATTAGTGTATGTTGGTATGTGAACACACACGCACACACACACAGTGGTAAAAGCAGACTCAGCACAGATATATATATGTGCTTTTTTGCAGGTTTTATTAAAAATTGCACATACAAACGTAATCATACTCACATAATTCCATATATGAGCTAAGTGCATACATTCATAGAAAAATAAATTATAGGAGAATATAATGTTATGTAAAACTTTGATTAGAGGAAAGACAAAAGTAAACACTTTATGGCAAATGTATGAAAAGAACTAAAAAATAAAGAGTAAAAGCCATAAAGAATAAAATATATATTTATTCTTCTAATCATAGCAAACTAGGTAATTTGCACCAATTCTTTTGTCAAGTAAAACTATTATCATTATTATTTAACATTGTTCTGGAGTTCTGGCTAATAATAAAATTAACCAAACTGGATGGAGTAGACTGAAACATACATCACCCCACCATCACCAAAGAAAAAAGATTTTTGCATCCTAATACTTGACATTTGCAAGTGTTACCTTATTGGGAAAAA
>NW_007245149.1:0-757 GCF_000164805.1 Carlito syrichta | reverse complement strand
CACACAAATAACCCAGAATAATCTATTCTTAAGATCTTTAATTTAATCACACTTGCAAACACCCTTTTTTCCCAATAAGGTAACACTTGCAAATGTCAAGTATTAGGATGCAAAAATCTTTTTTCTTTGGTGATGGTGGGGTGATGTATGTTTCAGTCTACTCCATCCAGTTTGGTTAATTTTATTATTAGCCAGAACTCCAGAACAATGTTAAATAATAATGATAATAGTTTTACTTGACAAAAGAATTGGTGCAAATTACCTAGTTTGCTATGATTAGAAGAATAAATATATATTTTATTCTTTATGGCTTTTACTCTTTATTTTTTAGTTCTTTTCATACATTTGCCATAAAGTGTTTACTTTTGTCTTTCCTCTAATCAAAGTTTTACATAACATTATATTCTCCTATAATTTATTTTTCTATGAATGTATGCACTTAGCTCATATATGGAATTATGTGAGTATGATTACGTTTGTATGTGCAATTTTTAATAAAACCTGCAAAAAAGCACATATATATATCTGTGCTGAGTCTGCTTTTACCACTGTGTGTGTGTGCGTGTGTGTTCACATACCAACATACACTAATATATAGCATTATGATTAATAGCACCATACATAGTGTATAAATAATGCTAGTAATTCTTTTTTTTACTCTTTCAAAGAATGCTACAAAGAGTATTTGCATATGCTTCTATCTAGCTAGTTAATTATTACATATTCAAAATTAAAAGTAGTTACATATTTAAAATTG
>NW_007245148.1:0-37498 GCF_000164805.1 Carlito syrichta | reverse complement strand
AAAGAGAAAAAAGGGAACAATACAGTAGGAATAGAATTAAGTCATTAAACTAATAGAATCAATGAAGCACACTCTGTGACATTTCGTTTAGGTCCAATGTCCTTTCAGGTATGATTTCTAGTTTTCTTTTCAAGCTGGTAAATTAGTTTGCAGTTAGGGTCAGTTCCCCTGATCTGCTGTGAAGGACAGTTCAGATTAACCTTCCTTCAGCAGTTTGGTCTCTGTCTTTATCAAGCTTGCTTCTCCCGTTTCGGTGTTGTTACCTTGAATCGCCAGCAGGTGGTGCTATCTCATCTGCTCACCCCAGAGGGGGTGGGGCCGGACAGGAACAAGATGGCTGCCTGCCTCCGAGCAGGCAACAGGATCCCCACGCCAGGCGGACAGGACAGTCTCGGATGCAGGAGCGGTGGCAGCGATCCCAGCAGATCTTCCCTGAAGCGGTTTGGTGTGGATCTCCTCCGGCCGGGTTGTGATGAGCTACCCGTGCCAGAGGCAGCGGCGGCGGTGGCAGCGGCGGCGGCGGCGGCAGCGGGAGCGCTGGTGGGGGGAGGGGCTGCGGCAGCGGCGGGAGAGTGCAATGCAGTAAAACTGTCCAGTCGTTGCGATGCTCCAGCAATAGCGATGGCCGAGCTCTGTCTGAAGAGCAGGCTGCAATGCTGGGGTCCCCAGCCTCCCGGGGCGAGAGTCAGAGACCCACTGCAGATCTCCCTTGCAGAGGACTTCAGACACCGGGTTGCCCGGTCGCCATTTTGCCGCCGACCCCCCATCACTAATAATTTAAAGATTTCATCTTAGAGACATCCTAAGAGGTATCAGTTTACAAATGTAGGAGTATATTCTTAGCCTATTAAAGCATAGCAGTAGAACAGATGTTTCTGGCCAGCTGTAACTGGAACACAGAAGAAAATATAAATAGCAAAATTGCCCTTTCTTACCTGTTATACAGAAGAGAAGAAGCCAGGTTCACGGGTTCATACACATCCAAAGAGAGGAAGTTAAAGGGGGAGAAAAAAGAAACAAATATCATTTTCAGTAAGATTCAGGTGCCAGTAACATTAAAAAATGAAACATTTTGCAAAAAAAACCATCCTATACAAAAAGCTTCTGATTGTGTGGGTTTGTTGAGTTAAGCTATTTTTTCTGCCATATAAACTTGCGTTAATTTGTACACAATGTGATTGGCTACCAGACACTTCACACTAGACACTTCAGATGATACACAGCTATTTCTGTTTACAGTGACAGATGTACATAACCAGTCTCATATTTTGAACACAATTTGACATAGAGAAAACATTGATACACATTACATTATTGATTTGCACACATTTAGCTGCAGGAACCCTGCAGTCACATCCAAACTTGTGTTGAAAAGGGATGGTAAGCCAAATAGAAATGGTTTGAATATGACCCAGTATCTAATTATTTGCTCCACTTTGTTTAAATACTGATTAAACTGCTAAAATATGCTAACAGATCATTCTAGAAGCCATGGTGTATAGATATCAAACATGGCTTCTGCCTTCTAACATATAATAGTCTACGTGATCATGACAATATAAATGAATGTAACTGGGGACCATCTATGAGTTATGAATTTGAAATCACCAAAAGGCTCTCCAAGGCAATGGAGTACACAGACCATCTCAAGCCAGCATTAACTCAACATGTGCTCTCAAGAATCCTCAATTATTCCCCTGCATTTTTACCTTTCAAAATAAGCTATCAGTTTTTGTCTTGCCCTTAGTAAATAACATTGTTCTATTAGAGTTTTTTTATTTTTTCCATCTTCTTAATCATTTATTTTATTTTTGGAAAAAGAGAACCAAAACAACAACAACAAAACAAACAAAACACACACACAAAATATGCAGTGGGTGCAAAATATTTCACAACAAACTGATGCTACTTGAACAAGTTCTAATCTCATCATTATTTACTTCATGTGAAATAAAACATTACTTCTAACTAATGTTTTATCTGTTAAGAGTTGTCAGTCTGCCTGTTCCTTTATCCAGCTTATGCCACAATTGGTACATCCTAAGATGGAAATTCTGTCTATTTATGAAATCTGACCCAATGGGATTTCTGCTGCAGAATAATGCTAGTCATGCCAGCTTGCTGCTTTTAGAGTTGAGAATAGCAAGATCAAGGCTGTTCTAATTTTAGTTCCCAATCACTGATATTAAACATGCTGTATGTACCTGCAATCTATCTATATTTCAAGAGCTCCCACTCTATAGAAAATTAACAATTACATACACTTATAAAAATAATTTGAAAGCTATGAAGTATATAGCCTATATCAGTTAAGCCAAACAACTCCATATGTGAATGTAGTACTAACACTCATTTATAAATTTCCCACCTTTCATCTATTTCACTGAAAAACATCTATGAAAATCCTACAGCTGACATCATCATTAATGGTGAAGAACTTGAAACTTTCCCCGTAATATCTGGAACATGACAAGATGCCCCTCCACACTCCTTTTCAACATCATACTGGAAGTACTAGTTAGTGAAACAAGACAAGAAAAATAAATAAAAGGTTTACTGATTAGAAAGGAAGAAATAAAACTGCTGTCGATCACAGATGGCATGATTGTTGATCATGGCATGATTGTAAAAAGTCCAAAATATTCACCTAAAAGACTCTGAAACTAAGAAATAATTATAATAAGGTTGCAGAATACAAGATTAATATACAATAATATGGTTGGGCTCGGTGGCTCAGTCTGTAATCCCGCACTTTGGGAGGCCAAGGTGAGTGAACTGCCTGAGCCTGCGGGTTTGAGACCCACCTGGACAACTTGGTGAAACCTCATCTCTACAATAAATCAAAAAATTAACCGGGTGTGGTAGCACATGCCTGTAATTCCGGCTACTTGGAAGGCTGAGGCAGAAGGATTACCAGAGTCCAGCAGGTCGAGGCTGTGGTGGCCAGAAGCGACCACTGCACTCCAGTCTGGGCGACAGAGTGAGACTCCAACTCAAAAAAAAAAATTATATGTATATATACATATATATACACACACACACAATAATACATTGCTTTCCTATATACTAACAATGAACAAATGGAATACTCTCCACCTTGCTCTACAGATTAATCCCAATCAAAACCCAAGGAAGATATTTTGTGGATATTGATAAATTGATTATAAGATTTACATGGAAAGGCAATGGACCCAAATCAAAATTATGAGATATCATCTCATGCCTATTAAAATGGCTATTATCAAAAAGACAAAAATAAAAACCCCTAGAAAATGGAGAAAAGAGAACCCTTGTACACTGTTGAGGCAACATTAACTGGTACAGTGTTTAAGGAAAACAGTATGGTGGATATGGTTCAAAAAAATTAAAAATAGTACTGGCATATGATCCAGCAATCCCACTACTGAGTACATATCTAGAAGAAATGAAATCAGTATGTTAAAGAGATATATGAGCTGGGTTCGGTGGCTCAGCCTGTAATCCCGCGCCTTTGGAAGGCTGAGGTGAATGGATTGCCTGAGCCCGCGGGTTCGAGATCCACCTGGGCAGGCGAGACCTCATCTCTACAATAAATCAAAAAATCAGCTGGGTGTGGTAGCACGTGCCTGTTATTCCGGCTACTCGGAAGGCTGAGGCGGAAGGATCGCCGGAGCCCAGTAGGTCGAGACTGTGGTGGCCGGGAGCAGCCACTGCACTCCAGTCTGGGCAACAGAGTGAGACTCCAACTCAAAAAAAGAGAAAGAGATATATGCATTCCCATATTCTTGCAGCATTATTCATATTATATATGTATCACACATATATATATACACACACATACACATTCATACATACTGGACTATCATTCAACCTTAGAAAAGAAGGAAATCCTGCCATTTGTCACAGCATGAATAAATCTGGAGGGCATAATGCTAAGTGAAATAAGCCAGACACAGAAAGACAAATACCACATAATTTCACTCATATAAGGAATCTAAAAATAGTCAAACTCACAGAAACAGAGAGTAGAATGGCAATTGTCAAGGGTTGCAAGAAGGGATAAATGATGGAGAGATGTTGGTCCAAGGATACAGTTTCAATTATGCAAGATAAGTAAGTTCTGGTAATCTAATGTATAGCATGGTGAGTACAGTTAATAATACTGTATTGTATACTTCGCATTTGATAACATTGAAACATTGAGTATGCCTTATATTATCAATGTGTACATATTGAAAGTGTTCTCATCACAAAAAGGTATAAAAAAAGAAAGAAAGGTAAGAAGGGAGGGAAGGAAGAAGGCAGGCAAGGCAGACAGGCAATGGATGGAGAGATTAATGTGTTAATTAGCTTGATTGCAGTGATCACTTCACAACATATACATATATCAAAACATTAAGTTGCATACATTAACAATATGCAGTTCCTATTTGTCAATTTCCTAAATAAAACTGGAAAATGCTACAGTATTCAAGAGAATATGGTATTAGCAAAAGAATAAACAAATCAGCTGAGCTCGGTGGCTCAGCCTGTAATCCCGCACCTTTGGGAGGCTGAGGTGAGTGGATTGCCTGAGCCCACAGGTTCGAGACCCGCCTGGGCAGTGAGACCTCATCTCTACAATAAATAAAAAAACCAGCTGGGCGTGGTAGCACGTGCCTGTAATTCCGGTTACTCAGAAGGCTGAGGCAGAAGGATTGCCGGAGCCCAGCAGGTGAGGCTGCGGTGGCTGGAAGCGGCCACTGCACTCCAGTCTGGGTGACTGAGTGAGACTCCAACTCAAAAAAAAATAATAAACAAATCAATGGAACAGAGAGCTCAGAAATAAACCCCATAAATACAGTCAATTGATCTTTGATAAAGGAGCAAATGCAATATATGGAGAAAAAATAGTTTTCAATGGATAGTGATTGAACAAATGGACATTCTCGTGCAAAAAAAAAAAAAATATCCTAGACACAGACCTTACACTATTCACAACAATTATCTCACAATGGATCGTAGAACTAAACGTGAAGCAAAAAACTATAAAACTCCTAGAAGATAACATTACATGGGAGAAAAACTAGATGACATTGGGTTTGGTAATAACTGCTAGTGAGCCATTCTGAACACTTACCACAATGACTTCCTTGATAATTAGGATGAGGGACCTAATAACAAGGGCATGACAGTTTTTAACAACAACAACATTCTTCTGCCAAAGATTCTCAAGTTTTAATTGAGACATAAACCACAAAGATAGGCAGTAATATAATGTGACAACATGAGAATTGTCATAGAGAGCCACAGAATCTAAATACTTCAAATTTCTCAGTTTTAATTTCTTCATTCTGAAAACATTCCTTATTCTTCCTTCACAATGAAGCCAAAAAGCTAATAGTGTCACAATCTTTAAAATGCTTTAGTCACTTTGCATGACCTTGCATGGATTTTATCTGTATGGCCTTAGTACCCTGTTCTGTCAGCCTCTCCTGCCTCATTTCAAACCACTGCCCTCTTGTTTTCTGAGCTCCAAACACATGTTCCTCTTTTCAGTTCATCAATGATTCCAGGTTCCTCCCACCAATGGGCCTTTGTACTTCCCTCACAAGCTTCACTTTTTATCTGGGTAATTCCAACTCAACCTTCACAATCTCTAGTTTCACTTCTCTGATGGTCATACAATCAAATTTTGAATATTTCCATGGTTAAATGCAGTCATAAAACCATATTGCTTTACTTCAGAAGTTAGATCTGTTTGCTTTTATATTTCATTAACATGATTTCTCATTATGACTATAAGCTCCATGAGGATGGTGACTCTGTCTGCTTTTGCATACTAATGTTATCCTCAGCACCCAGTATCTGCCATGCTGTAAGTACACACAAAACATTGCATATTATCCAATCAGTTGATGGATTAAGAACCCTTTTACTGTATGACATACTAAAAATATTATGAACAAAACAAATGAACATTTGTTGGGAGACATCAAAGAAGTCAGAAAAAATAACCAATAGTTAAAGGTATAGGCATACATCTCTGTAGAATTTTTTCTGGAGAGAGAATTTTTTCTGGAGACAGGAACAAGATGGCGATGGCATAGGTGAACTTGTGAGATTCTCCAAAAGCGAGTTCCCAAAAAGACTCTTGCTTTTCTTCCCCCATCCCACAGCACACCACCAGCCGCACTGGTCCGAGGCCTGGGGACCTTCGGTCCCATGCAGGGCCAGATATTGCGGCCGCCTGCTGGTACTGTTCCACTGCATGCATGGGAGTCTTGGGTTCCAGTCCCCTTCCAGCTCCCTCCCTGGCTACATCATCTCCAGCCCAGCATCCAGCACCAAGCCTCCGGTCACTCAGGGAGGCTCTGGGCACCCACTCCTCAGAGACACCGGTCCCATTCCTGGCTGAAGTACCCTGTGGGGGGCCCAGGGCCACTCTTGCCACTCACCGCATGCCCTTTGGAGCTTTAAAGCTCGGGAACTCTGGGCCCACCCTGGCTGAGGCACTCAGCGTGAGACCCCAAGCTGGTGGACCCATACAAACGGAGAGAAACAGATCTGCAAAAAACTGCCTCCATTCTCTAAGCAGAGACTTCCATTGACCCACCCACCTAGCAACAAACTTTACCTCAGTTCCTAAGGCAACAGCATGAAACAGGAGACAAAGCCCCACCCCTACGCTGCAATGAAAAACAAAGGGGAGAGGTCGGAATCAGAGATCAGAGAAGTGACTTTAGTCTGATCACTATTTTGACTTATGATTTTATCATTGTAACTGTTGGTGATGATCACGTTTGTTGTTAGCCTTCTGACTTACACTGCTTCTTGATTTTATTAGCCTGTCTCTGTGTAGCTATCAGTAGTCTTTAGAGAATCTTTCTTATGTGTCTTTCTTCACTTCTTCCTGGCATTGTGTCTCTCTCTCACCTGATAGATGGTATGTATATCTGCTTTCCCTCTCAATCTTCTCTCTTTCTAACTCCCTATTGACCCCACTTCCTCCATTATTTTCCTCTTTTATATCCCCCTTTTTAATCTAGGGACCAAGACTACATACTGTTGAATGGACAGATGGTAAGGCAGAGGGAAATAGGTTCCAGTGTGCTCATACACCTGTTCATGGATGCTAGAATCAGCATATACATTCTGAACCACAGCTTCCCTCTCAATTAAACCTCAAAACTGCAAAAAGTACAGATTGCAGTCTATGCTCCAACCTGAAAAGTGAACAAAGCCAGAAGACCTTCATAAGGAAGAACAGGACATTGCAGAAGAGAAATAAAAGCAACCACACCTTCCCTCAAAAACAGAATTGAAGAAAGGGAGGGAAAGGGGGAGAGGGAGAGAAATCTACACAAATGAAGAAAAACCAAAAGAAGAGTATGGGTCTCTCCCAGGCCCCTGGGAGAGCAGACACTGAGAAAACTGACTTCGGAATGCTAACAATGAAGAGCCCCAGAGTGAAGGATCTCAAACTACAAACATAGATATCAAGACAATAATGGAGAGATTAAAAAGAATTGAGGAGACACAAGAAGAAACTAGGAAGGAGCTGATATCTGAGATAACAATAATAAAGAATACTGTGAATGAAATAAATAACAAACTGATAAGCATGGAAAGCAGAATTACCCAAGCAAAAGAAAGAATCTCAGAGCATGAGGACCAAAATATAGAAATCACTCAACCTCATAAAAACACAGAAAATAAGCTCAAAAAGCCAGAACAAAACCTTCAAGAGATGAGCGATTACCTCAAGAGGCCTAACCTAAGATTAATTGGACTTCCTGAGGCAGAAAGAGAGACAGAGACCGCACTGGAACAAACTTTCCATTAGATCATTCAAGAAAACTTCCTTTATCTAATCAGTGATGCAAAAATTCAAACACAAGAGATTCAGAGAACCCCTGAAAGACAACAAATGAGAAGACCAACTCCTAGACACATAATAATTCGCCTACACAAAGTAGGCATAAAAGAAAAAATCCTAAAGGCAGCAAGAGAAAAAGGCCTGATCACCTACCATGGAAGACCAAACAGAATTCAGCAAATTTATCTACAGAAACCCCGAAGGCTAGGAGAGCTTGGAGCCCTATCTTCAAAGTCCTAAAAGATAAACAATTTCAACCAAGAATAAGCTACCCGGCCAAGCTAAGCTTCATCAGTGAAGGAGAATTAAAATCTTTCCCAGATATACAATCCCTAAGAACTTATGCTGCCACCAAACCACCTCTACATGAAATGCTTAAGAAAGTACTAAACACAGAAGAAAAGGAAAAAAGAACAACGTTCTTCACAAGAGTACAGGGAAAAGAATAAAATATACATGAACCAACCCCAAAACCAAAAGAAAGACAAAAAGAAAAAAACCAAGTGGAAGAACAACAACTCTATAAGAACTCTATGAAAGGGACGAACTCTCACATTTCAATAATTAGCCTGAATGTGAATAGACTAACCACACCACTGAAAAGACATAGAATGGTAAAATGAATAAAATATCATCAGGCAACATTATACTGCCTTCAAAAGACCCATCTCACTAGAAAGAACATACACAGACTCAAAGTAAGAGGATGGGAAACAAATTTTCAGGTGAATGGAGCACAAAAGAAAGGAGGAGTCACAATCCTAATTTCAGACAAAATACCAGTTAAGCTATCAAAAATTTAAAAAGATACAGAGGGCCACTACATAATGATAAAAATTTCACTCCATCAACAAGAAATATCTATCCTAAACATATATGCACCCAACATAGGTGCACCAACTTTTATAAAGCAACTCCTAGGAAAACTAAAGAAAGATATTGACTCTAACACCATCATAACTGGGGACTTTAATACCCCACTCACAACCCTAGACAGATCATCAGGACAAAAAATCAGCTGTAAGATCCGGAACATCAATGTGACTCTGGACCAAATGGACTTAATGGATACCTACAGAACACTCCATCCAAAGACCACAGAATACACATTCTACTCATCACTGCATGGAACGTATTATAAGATCGACCACATAATTGACCATAAATCAAACATAAGCAAATTTAAAAGGACTGAAATTCTATCGTGCACCTTCTCGGACCACTGTGGAATAAAAATAAACATTAACACCACCAAGGTCCCCCCAAAACCCACAAAGACATGGACGCTAAACAGCATGATGCTAAACAACTCCTGGGTCAATGATGAAATCAAACAGAGATCAAAAGATACATGGAAACAAATGAAAATGAAGAAACATGTTACCAAAACCTCTAGGACGCCTTAAAAGCTGTAGTAAGAGGGGAATTTATATCCCTACAAACCAACATGAAGAAAATGGAAGGAACACAAATTAACAGCCTAATAAGTCACCTAAGAAGCTGGAAAAGCAAGACCACAAAAACCCTAATTTCAGCAGAAGAATCCAGATCACCAAAATAAAAGCCCAAATCCAGGACATAGAAGACCTGGCTTGGGTATCAATGTGATACCCAAAAGATAATACAAAAAAATCAATAAAACAAAAAGCTGGTTCTTTGAAGAGATAAACAAGATCGGTGGTCCCCTAGGTAGACTGACCAAGAAAAAATGAGAAAAAAACAAATAAGCACAATCAGAAACACAAAAGATGAAGTCATATCTGTCCCTGCAGAAATACAAAAGATCATTAGAGACTACTACGTACACTTGTATGGGAACAAACTTGAAAACCTCATGGAAATGGAGGACTTTCTGACATCACACAACATACCTAGGTTGGAACAAGAAGAAATTGAGACCCTAAATAGACCAATAACAATCAAGGAAATCGACTACTTAATAAGAAAACTTCCTACAAAAAAAAGCATTGGTCCACATGGCTTTCCAGCAGAATTCTACAAGACATTTAAGGAGGAGCTGATACCAATCCTACTGAAGGTATTCCAGGCGATTGAAAAAGATGGAACTCTCACTAAATCATTTTACGAAGCCAGCATCACATTGATACCCAAACCAGGTAAAGATCCAACAAAGAAAGAGAACTACAGGCCAATATCTTTGATGAACATAGATGCTAAAATTCTCAACAAGATCCTAGCAAACCTGATTCAACAATACATCTCAAAAATCATCCATCATGACCAAGTAGGCTTCGTTCCTGGGATGCAAGGCTGGTTCAACGTTCATAAAACCATAAATGTATTTAAATACATCAACAGATGTCAAAACAAAAACCACATGATTATATCATTAGATGCAGAAAAAGTTTTTGATAAAATCCAGCACCTCTTCTTGATAAAAACCCTTGAACATCTAGGCATTCGGGGAACACACCTCAAAATAGTAAAAGCCATCTACGAGAAACTCACAGTCAGCATACTCCTAAATGGACAAAAATTGGAACCATTTCCCCTGAAAAGTGGAACAAGACAAGGATGCCCACTCTCACCCCTCCTGTTCAACATAGTATTGGAAGTCCTGGCTCGAGCAATAGAGAAGAGAAGGCAATCAACGGTATCCAAATAGGAAAATAGGATGTCAAGTTATCTCTCTTTGCAGATGACATGATTGTGTACCTTGAAAACCCAAGAGAATCTGTCAAAAACCTCCTTACACTGATAAAAAGCCTTTGGCAAAGTCTCAGGATACAAAATAAATGTACAGAAGACAATTGCATTTCTTTACACCAATAATAAACAAACAGAAACCCAAATAAAAAGCACAATTCCATTCACAATAGCCACAAAAAAAATGAAGTACCTTGGCGTCTTCCTAACCAGAGATGTGAAAGAACTTTACAATGAAAACTACAAAACACTGCTCAAAGAAATCAAAGATGACACAAACAAGTGGAAAAATATCCCATGCTCATGGATAAGAAGAATCAACATTGTGGAGATGTCCACCTTACCTAAGGCAATCTACAAATTCAATGCAATACCTATCAAATTACCAGCAACATTCTTCTCAGACCTAGAAAAAACAACACGGGAATTCATATGGAAACACAAACATCCAAGAATAGCCAGAACAATCCTCAGCAAAAACAACAAAGCAGGTGGTATCACATTACCAGACTTCAAACTTTGCTATAAAGCAACAATCATCACAACAGCTTGGTATTGGTATAGGAACAGCCATATAGATCAATGGAATGGAATTGAGATTCCAGAAGCAAAACCTCAATTTCTCAACCAACTCATCTTCAACAAAGCCTCCACCACCTACCACTGGGGAGAGGAGAACCTATTCAGTAAATGGTGCTGGGAAAACTGGCTGACCACATGCAGAAGATTGAAACAGGACACCTATCCATCCCCATGCACAAAGGTTAACTCCAAATGGATCAGAGACCTAAATGTAAAACCTCAAACCATAAGAACCTTAGAAAAGGAAGGAAATACCCTCATGGAAATCGGAACTGGCATCCAATTCCTGAACAAAACCCAAAACCCACAGGTCATAAGAGAGAAGATAGACAAGTGGGACCTTATTAAACTGATACGTTTCTGCAAAGCCAAAGAAACCATGAAGAGAGCAGGGAGAAAGCCTACAGACTGGGAAAAAGTATTTGCCAACACCAGGTCTGACAAAGGTTTAACATCCTGGATCTACAAGGAACTCAAACGTGCTGAAAAGAAAAAAACAAACAACCACATTACAAAATGGGCACAAGATATGAACAGATACTTCACAAAAGAAGACGTCTGAGCAGCCAACAGACACATGAAGAAATATTCAACCTCACTAATCAACAGGGAGATGCAAATCAAAACCACACTGAGATATCACCTAACTGCAGTCAGAATGGCAATTATCAACAACTCAAAAAATAACAGCTGCTGGAGAGGGTGTGGTGAAAAGGGAACACTTCTACACTGTTGGTTGGAGTGTAAACTAGTGCAACCTCTTTGGAAGGCAGTGTGGTGATTCCTAAAAGCTCTAAATGTCAACCTCCCATATGAGCCCTCAATCCCCCTACTGGGAATATATCCTGAAGAACTTAAATCACTCTATAAAAAAATACCTGCACACGTATATTTATTGCAGCATTGTTCACAATAGCAAGAACCTGAAAGCAACCATGCTGCCCATCAAAAGAGGACTGGATCAAAAAATGTGGTACATAAACACGGTGGAATACTACGCAGCCATAAAAAAGAACAAAATCATGAATTTCGCAGAAACCTGGATGGAACTAGAGTCTATAATTCTGAGTGACCTCTCACAGAAACAAATATCCGAGTATTACATGTTCTCACTCATATAATGGACCTTGAACATTCAATGTAATACTATAAGAAAATGACTGACGGTACTGGGAAACTATGAGGGGGGAGGCAGATGGGATTAACAGTAGCAAATATCTGTCTGGGAATGGGGAAACAACTCTTATCAACAGGGTTCCTTAATGAAAAGTAATTGTACACCTAACCCTTAACTGTACCCCACAAAACCATAATAAAAAATATTGATTATGAAAAAAAAAAGAAGACAATCATGTGAAGACAGAGACACAGGGAGAATGCCATGTGACAACAAAGGCAGAGATTGGCATTATTTATGCAACTTAAGCCAAATTACTCAAAGATTGCCAGAAAACCACCAGAAGCTAGGAAGATGCAAGGGAGAATTGGCTACAGGACTCAGAGGGTACATGGCCCTGCGGACACCTTGACTGCAGGCTTCTAACCTCCAGAACTGTGAGAGAATAAATTTTAATTGTTTTAAGCTATAAAGAATAAATAAATAAATAAATAAAATTTTTTAAAAAGAATTTTTTCTATTTAACAATTTCTCCTTGGGTCTCCTAGGAACAATCAAAAACGAAACATATCCATGCAGATTAATCTGTCTTTTTAGTTTTGCACTTTTCTATAGATTTCTATCCTACTTCCTTCTTTATATTTAGTGTTTGACTGAACTTGAAGTGAGGAAAGACAGCTGCTGTATGAAATTGATGAAAAGTCATTTTTAAAACTGGCCAGTATCTAGACAGATTAAGCTACCTCCAACCAGAAAATGACCTTAATCAAGTCATTTGATTATTATCGGCTTCTAACAGCGCTGCTAAAAAGAGCAAATAAAAAGTTGGTCCCCGTGGAATAGACAGTGCTGTAGCCAAGCTGAGCTTTATGGAAAAAAATTTTTAAAAATAGGAATGTGAATTTAAATAGATTGAAAACCATTGTCATATGAGGAGAAAATACATTCTGTTTGGTTTCAAGGAAGCAAATTTGAAAGCTAATGATCTCAGTATCATAACCAGTTTCTCCTTCAATCTCCACTGGGAGGTATGGCAAAGAGAGAAGATTGACAGACCAAAATAATGAGCAAGCATTTACCCCAGGAGAAAGAGCCCTCAAGACCAATGTCATAGGTAACTAGTAAATATCATCACTGGTGTAGAAACAGGTAACTCTCTGGGTTATTAATACTAGGAATATGTATAAGGGATTCACAATGTGTGAGAGATGTTGTGAATAATATACCTGAGGATAAGAATGGAGAGAGAGAAAACAGCATTTTGCTGAAACTTTCAGCAATATTAAGGGATTCCACCTCCTCCATTTTTATTCTTTTGTTTTTGGAGTTAATGAAGCACAAAAGGTGGGGATCTTTTACCTAAAGTCATTCAGTGGTTCTCCACTGCTGCTGGGATAAAAATTCAATCTCTTTCCATGGCCTTCAAAACCTTTCATAAAAATTTACCACTTCATTCTCATCTCTTGACATTCCAGTCTATGCTTTAGTCCTATAAATACCTGATTTTCTCTGGAACTACCCAAGTATAGACCATTGTTCCTTCTTCCTACACTGCTGTCCACCTGCCCAACCTTCTCTAGGCTAATTCCTTAGAAACCTGTTTGGGAAATGCCTCCTTTCCTGACTTCTTAAGGATGAATTGAGTGCTTCAAAGTCAACCTCTGCTCACTCCTGTTAATGGTTAGGATATATAATCAACTGTTTCCTTGACACTCCTCTGTTAGAGAGAGAACCCCTTGAAACAGAGAATATTTTCTAGCCATCACTCCAACTTCAGAGCCTAGCACACAGTAGACCTCTAAGAAGTATTTGACAAATGAGTAAATGAATGAATCCAATGTGCTTCTCTCTTGGTTTCTCTTCTGTTATTTCAAAGACATGAAACAGAAAGAAAGAGAAAGGACTTTAATAATTCTATCTTAACATTTTCCTCTACCTCTTGGAAACACTAGGCAAATAACCTAATCTTTCTTAGCCCCTAAGTTTTCATTCATAGCATGGGAGAAATTATATCTCCCTTATGGGGTTGTTGTAAAAGTTGGAATTGTGAACATAAAACAGGCACAGAGTGAAGGGCACAAAGTGAAGGCTAAATATAAATGGTAACCATAATCATATTTTTGTTATTATTGTTATTATCAATTATATCAAAACTAGTCTGATGGCAGCAATGGAAATGTACCTACTTGGAAGTGAGATCAGATTTCATCTCAAGCAGGAAAAAAGTAGACAATTAGATTGGAGATGAGTCTGGGGAACTATATGGGGAATAATGGACTTCTACTCAACTCTCCTGCCCACTTCTTCTGTCTTTCCTCTCTATTTCTCTACAAACATTAATTTTTAAACTCCTCTGACATTTTTTCTTTTTTGCCACTTAAGACTCTTGCCATGATTCCCTGCCTTCTCCGGGTTCTCTTGTCATCCTTAAAACTCAGCTCTTTTTATATCTCTGGCCAAAAAAGAAGCTGGCAGTTAATGAACACAAATAAAACTGAGCAATCTATCCTCACTTAAAATACTAAGTCTTAATTCCTGCTCTTCACATGTCCACATCAGTCATTAATTCAACACATATTGATTGAGCACCCACTGCTCTAGGCCTGGGGCACTGAGCTAGGTATTATTTTTTTCCTCTGAGCAAGCATTAATTAGTTACAAACTACTGGTCATACATAATTAGAATAACGTTTCTTGAAGGAAAAGTTAGTTCCCTTTCTCAATACGCTGGCCTTAGTGATACCCAGGTATAAAGACATGTTTAAAAAAAAAATAAAGTATGAAGCAAATAGGTAATACAGTATTTTGCTTTCAGCATACAGGATTTGACAATTAAGTTTGCAAATTCATCCTAGAAAAAGTGCTACATACCTCATTGCTGAATATCATTATGGTCACTTTCAAAGTACTCCCCTTGGGAAGCAAGCACCAACGTTAGTGCCTAGTCCATCAAAGCAATTTTGAAACTCTTTCTGGAATGGCCATCAGAGCTGTTGTGGTATTACCCTTGATGTCCTGAATATCATCAAAATGTCTTCCATTCAATATTTTCTTTATTTTTTGGTTAAAACAAAAAGGCTCTGGGGGCCAGATCAGGTGAGTAGGAAAAATTTTCCAATACAGTTATTTGTTTACTGGCTAAAAATTCCCTCACAGACAGTGCTATGTAAACTGGTGCATTGTCATGATGCAAGAACTCCTTTGGGGCCATTTTTGCACATACCTGAGTTATTTGTACAATGCTGCCAACGTAAGTGCACAGAGACAAGTTTGAGGACTTAATTGTCAGACTTTGTATATGAGACTTGCTTTTAATCATGAAAACTAGTGACTCCTTTGATAGAACCAAAGACATAAGAGTATGAAAGGTTATTGGTTTTCCTACTCTAAGAGCCTACAGATATATAAATGCATTTATCTCTTGAACCAAAAAAAACTCACAGATGTCAATGAAGCATAGCCATTGTCACCTACTAAAGAATACAGTAGTTTTAATTTTTTGTGTTACTTGCTGTTGTCATTCCTAAAGGGGTTTGATGACCAAAAGTCCTTTCATATCCCTGTCTTCATCCACTATCCCATTTCCCCAGCCCAAATGGTACATAGCCTAAACTAAATGAGGGAACAAGACCATGGAGGGTATTCTGGTCAGGAATTCCAAAGGCTTATCTTCTAGCTAGTGCTCAGTGGAGAGTGATTTGGGGGAGTGGTGAGAAGAGGGATGGAGGAGTTTGACCTCTATCAGTCTCTGGGTCCTCCTGAGGAAAATAGAAAGAAATGCTCCATGGCCAAGCTTTTACCAAAAGGAGCTGATTTTTAAAACAACACACAAAGTTAAAGAGTAACCTTTCTTAGTAACTGACTTTCAGGAAATTCATCTGTATAAAATACCCTGAATTATTTAGTGGAACTCAAGGACACCATCAAATCAAGGTGTTGTCATCTCCAGCTCCGCTTTACCAGTTTTCCACACCCACTTTTCCTCAAGGATTGGCTTCTCACCATTAACAGCACAAGCACAATTCCCTTTCTATGATTCATGACACTACACCACAAATATTTCCCATCCAAGTGAGCAATATTTGGCAACATTCATAAGATCTGATGCCACTCCAGGTAGTACACTGCCTGGAGGAATAATTCATGTGTAGGTCTCCATTCCCTTCAACAACCTGTACATCAGCTTTGTCTAGGAACAAGAGTATATGTCAAGGGGATTTAACCTAATTATCTGTGTTTCTTGTAGTGTTTGGGCTCCAGCAAGTAGCCTTTCTTCTTATCATGTTCTTTTCAGATTTATTCCTTAAATTTAACAGCATGCATCAGCTATGAGGATGTACCATTCATCTCTTTCAACAAAAATGTAGCTACCTCTTATGTTCAAGTTATAGTTCTCTTCAAGTGCAAATTTACCAGCTGCCAAAGTGTCTCTGGGCATTCAAGCAGGTCAGCCTATGTTCTTCTAAAGCAGTCTGAATATGAGGACAGAGATCAGAGCGGTTTTCTGTGTGTTTATTTTCATGGGTCTTCCTGCCCTTTCTCCCACCAGTCATGTGAGAGTTTTTGAATAAGGTTAAGCCAATTGTCATAGCTCCATTTCAACTTGTGAATTACTCATTTGGGCTTATGACCGCAGATATCAATCTGGCTTACTGTGGCGACTTACCAGGTTTACCAAAAGACAAAGTTGAAATGATTTTAACTGACTTTTAAAAAAGAAAACAAAACTGAGACCATTGTTGGATGAGTTAAGTCTCTAATTAACTAGTACATATCACTTACAAAAACAAGTTCAGAACAATTAAGGAGGATTTTCTTTTTTTTCTCCCCCCCACCCCGTACTGATTGCTGGGTAATGTAGCTATTTTCTCAGAGCTGTATTCTGGCCAAAAAGCTTCTGCTGAAATGTGCCTTAACAGACTGCTGACGGTCAAGGGACAGGCAGATGTTTCCAGAGAAATAAAAGAAAACTTGTGAAAACTAGCTTGAAGGACACATTATATATTTATTATGCTTGTATTAGTGCCATTATGCTTGTATTAGTGCCCAAGGTCTTAAGGAAAATGTGCATTCATGGTACCTGTTTTGAAAGCTGCTATCCACCTCCTGTCATCCCTGTTTAATGTGCCCAGAGCTGCATGAGCATATACTGTACTGTTGCAAGGCACTGCTTAGATCACCAGGAGGCTTCTAAGTCGTTGTCCACCTCTTGATCAAAATCCATTAAAAAAGAAAGACTGGGCTGAGTGTGGTGGCTCACACCAGTAATCCCAGCACTTTGGGAGGTGACAGCAAGAGGATTGCCTGAGCGCAGGGGTTTGAGGCCATTCTGGGGAACTTGGAGAGACCTTGTTTCTACAAAAAAAAGTAGCTGGGTGTGGTGGTGTACGCCCAGTTCTGGTTATTTGGAAGACTGAAATGGAAGGATCATCTGAGCCCAGCAGGTCGAGGCTGCAGTGGCTGTGATTGTGCCACTGCCTTCCAGCCTCGGTGACAGAGTGACAAACAAAGGAAAATACTGAAGAGTAAAGACAGTTCAGAGAATGAAATATCTTCTGAACCCAAGAATGTTCAGGATTCTTTGTATCGGGCATCAGAGCAGGAATTTCTAAAAATATAAATGTAAAGGTCTATTTAAAGATTTTAAAAAATAAGTAACCTCACTGGTGAGAGGATAGAGCTGCATTTTAACCTTGAACCTTGCTTTTTCTACTTGGGGAAATTTTTATTGTTAAATGCTTCCCCATAGGTAATATGTTTCAATAGCCAATCAACAGACCCAACAGGCTTTGAGTTCTTATCTCAGCATTGCACTCAGCTTCTATTTGAGCTTACACAATTTTTTTAAGTGTCCTGTGCCTTAATTTCTGGTCTGAAAATTAAAAATATGAAAGGCAAGCCAAAGATTGTTTAAAAGAGATAATTAAAACTAGTCTAGCTACAGACAATTATTTTCTATTCATTCTTTTCCCATTAAGTTGAACAAGCCTCCTTAAGACAAACATTCCAGAAAGGTCTTTTCTTTCTTTTTCTGGGATTTCTGATTTCTTTTCATCATAGCCAAATTATTCTTCTACCTAGCATGGTGATAAAAAATAAGCAAAGAATTAAATGTTTTTAAACTTTATTATTATTATTATTACTATTTTAGAGATGAAGTCTTGCTATGTTGCCCAAGCTGGTCTCAGACTCCTGTGCTCAAGTAATCTTCCTGACTTGACCTCCCAAACTACTGGGATTACAGGCATAAGCCACCATGCCGGGTTGAAAACTAAATTATTAGCTTAATACATTAAACTTATATTACCATATACTAAATGTTATTTTTTTCCTTGCATTCACACAAAAACATCGGTGCAGTAACTTAGTATAATCCACAAATTCCTCTTGAATCCTATCATTTGACCCACAAGGACTTGGCACTGCTCTCTTCCCAGGGCTCCATACTTGCTCTTCATCTAAGGGTCTGGTCACTCTTCCTTTTATTTTTTTACACATTTCCTATCCATTTAGCACCATCACTCCAGGCTCTAAGCTAACCTAGTCAATCCTAATACTGTCACTCACCAGAGGACACTCTCTCTAATATCTAGATGCAAGCATCATCTTCCCTACGCTTCAGCCTCATCTCACTGTGCTCCTCTTTAAATCTGACACGTTGCCAATATTAACAACTCCATGTGAGTAAAGGACCTGTCACTCAGTACTGGGCTTAATGCAGACGAGTAACATTAAGATGTATCCAACAGGGAAAACAATAAAGGAAGGGGGTAAATAAAATGGAGAGGATTCATTGACCAGCAAAAATCATTGAAGCAAAAATGGACCATTTTCCTCTCATTGATTTTTGCTGCTCGTTGTACGTTGACAGCCATCTCTGCAAGTTTCTACTCCTTTTGTGGTTCCCAGGAAAGTCAGGCAACAACACAGAAGTGCTCACAACATTTGGCCAGGTCCTTCCCATGCCACTGGGTTAAAACAACATACTGGGGGAAAACATCCACACAAAAAAGCAACCCTAATTTCTCACTTAAGAGTACCCTGCAGGCAAGGCGTTCCTGAGTGATGCTGTCCTCACTTGTTTCTGAGGAAAACTCAACTGCAGTCCTTGTTCAGTGGCTTCTTGACTGTGGCCAGACACATTCTCAGTCATGCTGTCCTGAGGGAATCAAGACCTACCCTTTTCCGGACTCAACCTTCCTATTCCAGAGAAATCGCCTTTTACAAAAAGTGCTATCCATCATCTGCAAAAGCCAGGAAGTGTAAGTCCCTGCCAAGAGCAGGGACAGGTATTCTGAGTAATTGAACACCACCTCTGTAGACCTAGCCACCGCCAGAGCAGCTGGAGACAAGAGGTGAGATGACAAGGAACCTTCTCCAGAAGGGGTTGTGGTGCCAGACACTTTGGATTTCAACTCAGAGGCAATCAGGTGTGTGTCAAACTCCCTAACTATTTTTAAACAGCACATGCATTCTAAAAGAAGCCAGCCTGTACTTTTTAAAGACGTTATTACGAAGTCACTTAGGCTCTAGAGAAGGTTGGCATGAGAGCTCAGATAAAGATAAACTCCTTTTAATACAAGCCTGAAATATGGAGGAACTCGACCCTGGCTACATGCATCACCCTTTGTTTTCCAATAAGAAAATAACCTAATAACAACCAAGTCCCTGACTCCTTATTAACATTCCACCATGTGTACTCGAGGCTATGCTTTTGACTACACATCAATGACAGGGCAAGAGTGCTCTCTGTGTAATTAAAACTGCCCATGTTCAGATAGACATGCTCGGCAAGGTAGTAGCCTTGAAATATTTCCAGGGAGGTGGGAAAGAGCACACACTTGGATTTGGAAAAGGACCTAGAGTCTGAGCATGTACTTATAGTACTCAATATCTGGATGCTTTCAATGACAGATAATGCCTATAAAATTGAGTCAGAAATGGCATATTGGTTAAGGACTACCATCTCGTAACCACAGAAATAAAATATTCCTAACATAAGGTTATGCGATGAATTCGGTGAATGAGTTGTCCTACAAAACCACCACCCTTCCCTTCCTTCTTTCTTTCCCCCTTTCCTTGCTTTGTTCCTTCAACTTCTCACTTCATTTTTCTCCTTTCCTTTCCCAGACATCAACTGAGTGCCTACTAAGAGCCAGGCACAGTGCTCAATATTAGGGACATAAAGTTAACTAAGGTATTGCTATAGCCCTTCAGGACCTTTCAACTCTGTTTGGAGGAACAGATAATCCAAGCAATGCTGTAGCACAGAAGAGTAAGCACAATGGTAGAGAGAACACAAGATGCTAAGAAGCACAGAGGAAGGACATCAATGTGAGGTTAATGGAATCACAGAGGGCTTCCAGGAGGAAGTCTTTTCTTGACCTCAATTTTAAAGGTAAAATAGGAATTAGCTAAATGAAGAAAGAGGAAATGTCAGAAATAACAGCATGCATATGAAACAACCTGCTATGTTCAACAGACACTCAATCTGGCTTGAGTCAAACTGTACATATATGACGGCAAAGTAAGAAGAAATGAGGCTGGAGAGATCAGTCAGAGGCAGTTGCATACCTAGCTACTTAGCATACCTAGCTAAAAAATTTGAACTTTACCTGGAAAACTAAAAAATTCATTGAAATAATGGAAGCAACTTGGGACTCAGGTAGATTGGATTCCTGTGTCCAATTCTTACTCCCTCCTAATGCCACATGAACTTGCAATAAAGTAGAGAAGATGAAGTATCCTCTCCACCCCCACCAACATTTAGCTTGGACCTGTCTCTTACTTTTGACGTGAAAATGTGAGTGGGAGCAAGAGTTGCCACTTCTGAGCTCAGACCTTCCGGAGCAGCCCATGCTTCCATATAAGCTCTTGTCTGAGCAGAATGTGCCCCATGTAGCCTCTGCCCCTTTAGCCGAGGTCCTGGAAGGAGAAGACACAAGCCTAATTGCACTAAACCCAACCAAACTCAGCCAAACCACAGCTCCTACAACTCCATGAGCAAGAAAAAAAATAAATGCACATTGTTTTAAGTCCCTGAGATCTGGGGCATTGTTTATTACTCTGCCTTACTATAGCAATAGCGGACTGACACAAGTACTGAGTCCATCCACCACTCTCCAATCTCTGCTTTTTTAGTCAAAATAATAACGTGATGGTCAGCTCAGTTTGCATACGGAACTCATTTTAGACAAAATGAGCTCTTTTGATAAGGACAATATATCCCATTGTGTTAATAGGAAAAGTGTAGAGGAATGTTAAAGCGATCCTGGATAAAATCACTTTCCTATAAATTTCAGTCTTTTGACTTTAGATTGCTTACAAAAATGAAAGAATATTGGGAGAGTATAAAATCATTCACTGGGTTTTTAAGCAAGCACTGAATCTAGAGGAGTACCTGCCCAGCTCATGATCTCCATATGTGAACAGCCCACAGTACTCTATCCCACTCAGGGTGCAACTCCAGAAGCCATGTTTCTACCACTTGTCTCTGTTCCCCTGGCCTAGAGGACTGAAACTGAGAATGTATAAATACAGAAGAAGAAAAGGGAAGCTGATAAGAAGGAATGCTCATCTATAGAGGAGAAAAAATGGGGCCAACACACAGCAAAAAGCAACAGCTAGTAGTTATTTGGGTCCTGGAGGCAGAATCCATCCAAGATAAATTGTCTTCGTTTCTACAACAGTCTCTTCCTAGTCTCAGTTCTCCAAAGCCTGGCAGCACTTTCTGCCTTTTGACCCAAGATGTAACTCTAAATCATAATAATAAATTCTCCTTTGCTTACACTCAAGGAAGGTTCTGTTACTCAAAACCAAAAGAAAAATGAGGAAAACATGTCTACTAAATGACGTGCATGGGCTAGGCATCAGGGATGTAAGAGAAACAGGTCAGACAAATGAATGGATACTTTTTACAAGCTTCCAGGCTATGAGAAAGTACAGACGTTAATTTTTTTCCTAGCATTAGAGGGGTCCAGAAAGTCCTCTTGGAGGGTCTGATACTTAAGCTGAAACATAAATGGTGAGCTAGAGATGGCGACAGAAAGTTTACCAAGGAGGTATAATCAACAGGGTCCAAGTCCATCATCAAGGCGTGCAGTAAGAAGTTCAAGAAATGTCCTCACAATAGAGCAACAAGGGGCAGTGACTAATATTGAGAGACATTTTAGTGGAGCAGCCAGAATGGAAGCATGGCTGAAGTGGATTGAAAAGATGAGTGGGAAAACAGAAACAAGTGTAGACAAATTTGACATTTTCAGGATACACACACGACTATGAAAGAGGCAGGTCTGTAAGTGGAAAGGTATGCAGGGTGAAACTGAGGAGTTTTCTTTTATTTGTTTAAGTGGGAAAGACTTCACATTCCAGGCATGAGACACAGCATGACATATCTTGAAGAGGATGTCTTTTGTGGGAAATTATGAGCAGAAGGAACACTACAATGACATTGGGAAATAATGTGTCAAGAATATAAAGACAGTCCATTTAGAATGTGCAAATTTAGTCAAACTAAACAGTTCTTACTAGAAACCAACTGCTCGGGAGGAAGTTATTTTAGGGGGAAATGCATTGCTATCCTTAAAAGAAATAACTAAAAACTGATTAATATTCCTAACTTATTCATTCCCAATGCCTCACCAACATGCTTTGTTTGTAATAGATTCATATTTCAAAGAGTGGAATGAAAAAAACACATGCCAACTGGCAACGACACAGAGACAATCCTCTCAGGTATAACAGCGAAGGAAAAAGTGAATATGGGGAGAGTTTTACCACTATTAAATTACAGGGTTGATTTCCTTTTACAACTCTTATTTTACCAGGATACTGAATGTGTAGCAAACAAATAGTTGAAAATTTATTTTGCTGACTTTAAAACAATTTTCTATATGTATGCAGCATTCTTTGACAAAGACTTCTCCTGTTAAAATTAATTGTGTTTTAGAGACAGAAAAATATTAACACAGAAAGAGAACCACCTGTTGTAAAATGATCAGATCACTGGAAGTTTTTGAAGAATTATTGCAACTACCACAATTCCTAGACCCATAGCTGGCATGCTTTTAAGCATGACCATGTCCTTGCCACCACTACCATTGTCATCGTTACTACCAACATCACCACCACCACCGCCGCCACAATTATCACCATCAACATCACCACCATCACCCTTTCCACTATCACCACAACCACTACCACTACCCCTACCATCACCATCGTCTCCACCACCACCACCATCACTGCCACTGCCATCCACAGTACCACCACCATCACCGCCGTCGCCACGGTCACCATCACCACCACCATCACCATTACCACTCTCACCTCAGCCACCACCACTACTCCCGCCATCTCCATCATCCCTATTACCATCTCCACCACTGCTGCGACCACCATCACCAGTACCGCTATCCACCACCATCACCATCATCAACATCCATCTCTATCACCACCATCACCATCACCATCCTCACCACCACTATCTCTGCTTTCATCTCCACCACCACCTCTAAGAATTCAGCATCAGCTAGTTTCTTAGTATGATTTCTGACCTATGAATTGTTGTTTGTCTCTGCAATTTTTTAAAATGGCTCATTCTATTGCAACCAAGTTCTGGGCTTTCACTCCTGAAGCTCCTTTTTTGCTCTATATATGGCTAATAAATATATAAATATAGCCCAGTGGCAAGGGTAGAAAGTGAATTAAACCTCAGAGTGAAAGGTAAAGGAGCTGGATACCAAGTAGTCACATTGCCATAAAGACCTGCCTCTCAAAGCACACTGGCCTGCTGAGGATGGAATTTTGATAGGAACTTCCAAAAATAGAATGTGCAGCCAGGGCTTTATTTTTAATGTCCCAGCATTGTTCAAAAAAAAAAAAATAGGGGGATTCAACTAAGCTAATGACGAAGAAAACTAATTTCAAGGTAAAATAATTCTAAAATATATTTAAGGTGCACTGGCAAGACCATTTTCAAGGAAATCTGCATTAAAAAACATGCATGGGAATTTAAGACTCCATTCAGACAACCTCCAGCTGCTAAAGAAAAACTGTTATTCTTTAGTTCTCTGTCACTGTTTCCCATAAACAATTTTATGAGGGACAAAAAAGATTCCTTACTACATTGGCCCTTGTCTAAAGAAAGGCACAGCGTGGTGTAAATATTTTGTTTTGTTCCTTCCATTAGCAAACATTTATTTAGTAAAAGACATGAATAAGCAATCAGAAAACAGTGGTGTTGAAATTACTAGCTCCCTTGAACAAGATCAATAAGGAAAAGTCATTGAAAATGGTCTTTTTTAGGTCTTGCCAAAGAGAGTAGTTCAGTGAAGGCGTATCTTCCTATGAACTGTTGTATTCTATGTTTAATGCCAATACATACAAGATAGAGATTTAACTCCTTAGAAATCTCCAGAATTCTAAATTATGACTTCCACAGAATCTGTAAACAGGGTTCCATAGTATACTTGCAGGTTTTTCTCATTGTTTATGATGATAACATCCTGCCATAGCAGATGTGTGTTGGGTGGACTTAAACTTGCAGTGGGACTTATAATTCAACCACAGTCTTGTATGAGCATGTCATTGACTTTCAGTTTCCTTGTTTTCCTTGCAGAACAAGAAGATGGGATTGTTAACATTACAGTGTATGGGTGTGGGTGTGTGTGTGTAGCCTCTTACATGTTAAATCAAATTCAAATGGCCACACAAATTATTTCAGTTAAATGATCATATAACCAAATCTATATTCTATCAGCTTAATTCCTTTTTTATTCAAACTCATTTCAACTTAGTTTCTTTCTTTCTGAGACTTTTTTTTTTAGTTGGAGTCTCATTCTGTCACCGAGGCTTGAGTGCAATGCACGCTGACTGCTCACTACAACCCAGCCTCATGGACTCAGGTGATCCTCCTGCCTCAGCCTCTTGTAGCTGGGACTATAGGCACATGCCACCATGCTCAGCTAATTTTTTTAAGATTTTTGTTGAGAAGAGGTCTCACCATGTTGCCTGGGCTAGTCTCGAATACCTGACCTCAAGCAATCCTCCAGGCTTGGCCTCCCAAAGTACTGGAATTACAGACATGAGCCATCATGCCTGGCCTAGGGACTTCTCATCATATATGAGGAAAAAAACACCCATTTCAAAGTACCTAGCACATCAAACTATACATTGTATGTACATCTGTTTTTAAGCCTGATTTGTCATTTGCTTAAACTTAAGACTTGAAATTCTTATTTAAAATTGTGTGCAGCAATTTCTGGCATTTTACAGTGCAATTTGCTTTCGGAAAAGTCAACAATAAGGTATGGTTAAAGAAAATGGAAGTTTAAATCATTAGGAAAACATAGCCGTTGGATGTCAACATAAAGGAAACAGGACTGAATAACACTGGATACATCGCCCCAGGATTGGGAGTTTAATGAAGTCGGTTCCAAATTCCTGGGTTTCAGCTGCAAACTTGATACCAACTAGTGTTGTTCTCAGTACTTACCTAGCCCTTGCACCAACCTTGTACTCTTCTTCATTTCACAGTGAAGTTGAGTACTGTGTGTAGTGTATACAAACAGTGGGTCAAGAGTCGGCTGCCTCTTTTTTGTTTGTTTGGTTGGTTTGAGTTTTGTTTTGTTTGTTAATTCTGAATGTGAGTGTACCAGCTAGTAGTTATAGGAGTTTGGGCACATGATTTTCCTTCCCTGTCTCAATTTATTCATCTGCAAAATGGTGCCAAGTAGTACCCATGGGATATAGCTCTTATAAAGATTAGCTGGTTTAATATGTGAAGAATGGTTATTATGTAGGAAATGCTAAATTAATGCTGTGGCTGCCATCATCTTTGGTTGCTATAATTAAGTATTATTAACACTACTATCTGTCCCTTTAGATGATAGGTTCCTTGAGGAAAACAGCCAGGCCCTGTGCATTCGTGCAGTGTGAACAAGTCTTGTATGTGGTAGGTGCTCAACAAATTATACCTGTCTAGTGGCTGTTTTTTATTAGAAACTCTACTGAGATAACGATAAAAAATGACCAGGGGCACAATTATAAAAGAATAACGAGCATTCCAAAAATAGCCCATTTTGCAGCATGATCTTGCTTCTCTTTTCCTAGGAGACTAATTACAGAGAAATGGGACTCAACAGATTTTTTTTTTTGAGTTGGAGTCTCACTCTGTCACCCAGAGTGGAGTGCAGTGGAGTGCACGCTCCCGGTCACTGCAGCCTCGACCTGCTGGGCTCAGCCTTCCAAGTAGTCGGAACTACAGGCGTGCACTACCACGCCCAGCTAATTTTTGATTTATTGTAGAGACGAGGTCTCACCAGGTGGCCCGGGCAGGTCTCAAACCCACGGGCTACGGAAATCCACTTGCCTCGGCCTCCCAAAGTGCTGGGATTACAGGCTGAGCCACCAAACCCAGTGACTCAGAACAGATTTAAGAAGAGGAAGGTGCCAAGTGCCAAGATGACTTTCCTGCCATCTTTCTCCTTCTCATCATGTTGAATGGTGATGCTTGAGAGAGATCTTTCCACTTAAAGGGAAAGAGAACACAGGAAGGGTAGGGAAGGGTAATCAAATTGTGAAACTTCTAGGAAACAACAAGGATAGAATCCAGGTATGTGGTATGTTGAACTCAAGCAAGCACAGTGGACTCAGAGGTTGGACTCAGAGATAGCTGGACGTTTATAAATATATTGCAGTGGTAATCGAAAAGAACATGCCGAGAACACACATGCGAAGGTGAAATGACTAAAACAAAGGAAATCAGCTTTCAGTGGTACTTTTTGGCTTCAGTAACACTGTATATTTTTCTAACTTATTCCCCTAACTTTCCTCGCTAGCAAGTATAGAAAAATTGAATTCTACTCAGGGGGCACCCATTGTCTTCTGCTGTGATCAGAGAGTTTTCTTTCATATGCGACATGTGTACTCTTCTCATCATAGATTCCCAACTTAAAAGTGATAGCATGGCATGTGTTGACTTTTTGGTTTCATTGAGGCACATCTGACACATAGGAATTATATGTATTGAAGGTGTACAACCTGCTTTGATATATGTATACATAGAAAGACAAATATGGCACGATCTCATTAATATGTGTAATCTAAAGGTGACTATAGTTAATAGTGTATTGCATACATAAGATTTGCTAAAAAAAAAAAGTAGGTCTTAAATGCTTTCACCACAAAAGAAAAAAAATGAAGGAAAATGTATTATTTCTTTTAGATTATAATTTTCATTTGGAAAATTTAGAAGATAAGAAAATATTGAAATTATCTGCAATTCTATGGTTCTGAGACAATATTGTTAGTATTTTGGTTTATTGCTTCATTTTTTAAATTTTTAATTAAAACATTGATTACAATATATTGATCACAAGGTACATAGAACATACAAACATGTGAAAGAATTATAACCAAGTGAACACCTATGTAAGCACCACCCACATTCAAAAGTAGAAAATTAGAAAACTATACCCTGGACTCTCCTTTTGTTCCAACCCTGATCACACCACTTTTTTCTAGTCATATTCTCGTCTCCTCTCTTTCCTTGAGCCTAACATCTATTTTGTACTTCTGGGATGCATTCTTAAATAAGGTATTATGAGTTATGTTTGTCGTTTAACTTTATGTAATTGGAGGCTTGCTTATTTTTATTCCTCCTTGTGTCTATATAAGATTCATCCATGATAAGGTTGAATTGTATTAGAAGTGTATTTCAGTTATTTTTCATTGCTGTGTTGTATTCCATTGTATGAGTAAATCCCCATATATTGTTTGATTCTACTCTTGGTGGACATTTAGGTTGCTTCCAAATTCTGCTGCTAAGAATATTTTTTATGCAAAAATTCTCTATGGACTCTACTTAGTAGTGTAGTAATGTAGTTGGTTTTATAACTCATTTGCAGGCTTAAATTTACTAAGTAATACAAAAGTATTTTCCAGAGTACTTGCAATAGTATTTAATCTTCAATTGAAGTAGATAATAGTTCCTATCTAAAACCTAATCATTACTGTTAACCAACTTCCTAATCTTTGCCAATATGATAGATGTGTGTACTGATAGCTATTAAGTTGGGGCATCTTTTTCTGCCAACTTTAGCACTCAAGTCTCTCTCTCTCTCTCTCTCTCTCTGTGTGTGTGTGTGTGTGTGTGTGTGTGAAACATTTTGACAATATAATAGTATATTTACTATGGACACTGGATAACTATGTGCTGTGTTCAGATTGATCAAGACATAAGAAACTTCTCTGGGCATCTCTCATAGTAATTTAAAGTAAATATAGCAATGAATAGATTATAAAAATGATTATGGTCAATGGCACCACATAATTGCACAGATCAGAACCTGAAAATCATTCCATTCCTTTTACCTTACATTACTGTATCTTCAAGTAGGTGATCAAATTCTACTGAGACTACTTCTTAAATGCATTGTAATTTCTAGAAAATTGTCCCCCCTCCTTGCAGTACAAAAATATATAACTGCTTACTTACCTCTTCCACTCTTGAGAGACATCTAGGTTGTTCCTACTTTTTGGCTATAGCAAACTATGATGCCATGACATTTTTGTACAGTAATGTGCAAGCATGTCTCTAGGATGTATGTTGAAAAGTGGTATTTTGAATCATGGGAATGTGTGAATGTTTACATTTCTTAAGAAATCTCAAAAGTGAAGGAGGATTCTCCACTGCTATCACAATCTCACAACACTTTTTAGTTTAGTGTTTTTAATGAGAAGAAGCAAAGGTATCTCATTCTGTTATTAATTCTCATTTCCCTGACTAATGTTATTTCACATCTTGTCATATGTTGTGAGTCTTTTAATTTTAACCTTTTTTCTGTATTTTTTTTTTGTATTTTCCTTTTCTGTTGTCTTTTTTTTACTCATTTGAGGAAGCTTTTTATGTAATCTGGATACTACTTACTTGCCCGCAGTATGCTTTGCCGCTTTGTGGCTTGTCTTTTTCTGTTTGCAGTGTCTTTTGATAAACAATATCCTAATTTTAATATGGCCAAATTAAATCCTTACTAAGTAGTTTGCTTTTTGTGTTTTGCATTACTTTTGTCTTGTTCAAGAAATCTTTTTCTACCCTGTGGTCATAAAAACATAATCCTGTATTTTTTCTAAATATTTTATAATATCCTCTTTCACTTTCAAAATTGTATTCACTTGTAATTTACTTTTGGTATGGAGACAAGCACCCAATTTTACTTTTTAATCATATGTTTAACAAATCATTTGTCCCAGCACTATTTGCATTTACCTCTGTTCTGCAATGCTAACTCTAAAAATAAAGTATTAATATAATAATATATACCTGAATCTTTTGGGGTGCTACATTTCTCACCCCTTGCATTTTCTAGATTGGAATATATTTAATTAGTCCTAATTATTTGAAAAGGCTGGCCTTATCTTCTTTTCTTCTTCATGGATGTCTTGGGTATTCCTTGCACTTTCCTTTTTCAAATACATTTTTAAAGCAATTTGCCTAGTTGCAAAAATTTGTACATCTTTGTTGAGGTTTTTATTAAACTGGCACTGAATCTATCAATTTGGGAAAAGTTAGCATCTTCCTAGCTAGGAATAGGATACAAATCTCCATTTATTTATGTTTTCTTTAATTTTTTGCAATAAAATTTATAATCTTCTATATTGGTTCCCTAATTCTATTTTTCTAGCTTCATGTATTATTTGAATAGAAATAAAGTATTACAAAACTTTTGTCAGACGTATTTCTTATTACTGTATGTTGCTACACTAACTTCTTGGAGTGAGCATCTAGAAATGCAACTCACTTTTATATATTGATTTTATATCCAGCAAGTTGCTAACAATTTTGCTTTTTAATTCTAATAATTTAGAAATCACTTTGAGTTTTCTACATAGACAACTTTAAACAATGACAGTTTTGCTTCTTTCTCCAATACTTCTTTTTTGTCATATTGCATTGGCCAAAATCTCCTGTACAATACCAAACAGGAATTGTGACAACAGGCATTAATATCTTACTCTTGGTCTCTAAAAGAATGGTTTCAATGTTTCATCATTAGGTTATGCTTGTTGCAGGTTTTTATGGATTCTCTTTGTCACACTAATGAAGTTTCATTATTGTTCTAGTTTGCTATGAGTTATTCTTAAAAGTCTTAAATAAATGCTGAAGTTCATTAAATTCTTTTTATCTGAATCTATTATTTTAAAATTATTGAATGTGTTTTGTATTACATTAATCAATTTCCAAATTTTAAATCAACGTGGCATTCCTGAGATAACACAACTTAGCCATTATATGCCCTCTTTCTTAGCTGTATCTGGATTTCGTGTGCTTCAACTTTAATGTGATAACTGCATTTCCATTCACGAAAAAAGCAGGCTATACTTTTCATTGTTTTTCTAATTTCCTTGCCTTTTTGCCATGTTTCTCTATCAAGGTCAGGCTTGCCTCAAATTTGGGATTGCCTCACAATTCGGGGTTGCTGTCTCTTCCTTCTCAAAAGGAGTATGCGTTAACATTGGCATAACTTCTTCCCCAAGTATCTGGTGGAACCACTTGGCCCAGATGTGAAAGTTCAAGGAAATCATGGATTTGGCAGAAAACCTCCAGGTGGAAGCCAACTTTAAAGCTCATCCGCCTTGCAGAATTCCAGCCTTCTTTTCAGTTTTGGCCTCTTTGGATTCATTCCTTTTGTGCTGGCTCAGCAATGTATTTTACAATATTTTTAAAATATATTTTTTTCCAGTCTGTGATTATTTTAATCAGGTGGCTTCTCATACTGCCAAAGATGGATACCCCAAGGTCTGTGATCTTGTAGCAACATTTGATCTGTCTTTATTTCTAGAACCATGTCTACCCAAGCCCATCATTGTGTCTCTGGCATATAGTAGAGGTTCAGGTAATATTAATTAAATGAACAAATAAATACTATAATTACACTAAACTTATTTTGATGTTGTCCCTATCATAATACATTGTCATTTTTACTTACAGGTTAATAACATCTGCTGAACTGTCAGTTTTTGAAGGATATGAAACCGTTTATATATATCTTCTCATGGCCAATGTCTAGCACATAAATATACTGGATAAATGAATCGATAAATAGATAAATAAATCCATCTCTGTAGTTAATTTCATATATGTAGGTTAAATTTCACCCAGATGCTTTTTCATCTGCTACCGAATCGGTAATTAGTGCAATTCAGGAACACCAAGATGTAAATTATTGAATTCTGCAGCAAAGTAAATTTACTGTCATTTAATTGGGTGCATCTCCCATTTCGTAGAGTTGCTTATGCAAATCTCAGATAATTAAAAGCCTACAATGAATTGTTCCATAGCACTTATGATGCATTTTCCATCTCTGCCTTCAGGCAGCTTGTTTTTGGCAATACATGTCCAGCTCACATGTATTATTTGAACATAAGTTCTACTTCTTGACAATATGCTTCAAACCTCACCACTGAAAGAGAAAGAAGTCAAATAGGTCCATGCCAAGCAGGCACACTGCCAGACCTATCTCCTTAACCAAAATCTACCTACAAACAGAATTTAGGATCATATGAGCTGTCTAATTCTTAATGTCACTGTTATTTGAAATAATGGCCTCTCACAGTTTACTACTAAGTATAAAGACATTTTAAAAATCAATACCAATGCACTTGTATTTCTCTGAAGAAGAACAATACTTCTGCAACATCTGACTGCACACAGTTTTAAAGGGTTCTTAGGCCAGGCCAATGGCTGAGTTGACGAAGATGTCCTTAAAGTTTGAAAACACCACAATACTTCCTAAACCTGAGAGCTCAGAGAAGATAAACTAAATGTATACTTACAAACATTATGGAGACTTGCAGAAAATATATGAGCCCTGAGATGGCAGAAATTCCAAGATAACGCTTAGTTACCAAATTAAGATAATTTTTGCCAACATATAAAGCCATCAACAACTTAAACAAGTCAGAGAATTCCAAACAGATTACTTTCACAGTGTACATTTGTTTAATTTGCTAAAATTCCCAGTAAATATCTGATAGTCTGAAGCCAGACTTTTCTGTCTGTGGTTGGGTCTGCTTTTTGCTCCCAAAGATGAATATAATAATGGCACAGAGGCAGGGTTAAAAACACATAGAAGAATGGTTCATTTCTGGGGAAAATAATACTCTTTCACAGAAACTATGTTTTGCCAGTTGTGTTGTGTGTAATATATTGGCTTCATCTAGAGCTCCAAGATTCTCAGAAAAAATCCTGCCTTGAATGACTGCAATATAGCAAATTTAGCTACTCAGAAGTATTTAAAGTAAACCAATTTGCTCATTAATCATCATTACACTTACAAGGAGAATCAAGCAAATAACCATTCAAAATGTATCTCAGGTCAAACTTCAAATCACTCCTACAACTTTCAAACACTGAATTTTAAAAGATGATTTACAAATATATGAACATACTGTAACCGTTAATTAAAGCAGATCTTAATTACACTGTTATTCAATGTATCGTTTTAAAGTTACAAAAACAATGTAAACTCCAATCAATCCCTTTACAACTCAGAGGGTATCATTCTCTGGAAGGAGTTGTAGCCGCATGTGTACCTAGAGTTAGGAAAGGAACACACTAAGCAAGCTTACCAAGAATTGTTGGAAAACAAGAGAAAAATTAAAATCACCCTTTTATTCCATTGCATATGTGGAGAATGAACACATTCAACACAGCAACAGTAGAAATATCAGAGTTATCTTCATTTCAAAACTGGAAGCCTACCATCCCTGACATCAGGGATCTTAACTGACCTACACTAGAATTGTTCCTATATTTTCAAATACACTCAGACTTTCTCCATATTGCTTTATACTCTAACCTGAAATTGGGTGACTTTCACAGTTTGTTTTTTTACTTTTCCAGTATGATGACCAAGAGTTGCTTCTTCATTAAAAGCAACTCAGTTCATAATGATCCTGATATCCTTTTTTAAGATCATGCCTATCTCTTGGGTTCAGAATTAGATATAGCATAGTATTTTTCTTCCTTTCCATGAGGAATCCTATAGAAATATATTTATTTTTCATTCTTATTTAAGAGAAAATTGGTTTAAAAAAATCAAATGTGTATGAATTATAATCTCAGAAAAGCAACTACCACCATGTCCCAATATCTTTCCTACCATGACTAATTACAAATTTTGAATGCTCTCCTCTTCTTTCTTACAAACCTCTTCATTTCTATCAGTGTCTACTGCAGTCTCCATTTCCCTGCTAGTTTTAATAATGTCCCAGCTCCCTCAGACTACAGATAGCAGAAAATGGAAATATGATGCAGTAATTCAAATCTCAAACTGTAATTAAAAGATAACTTTTTCCTTTTTTAATTTTTTTTATCTTGAGAAGCTGACAAATGTAACAGATTGGGCAGGATAGTCTCTTAGAACCTATTCCAAATGTTAAAAAAAAGGAAAGTCAAATCAGAGCCAGAACACCCTGACTATGAAATGAGGTTGCCTGCCAAGGCTTTGTTCCTTTTCCCTTATTTTTTATCCCTTTGAGAAATCCAAACTTTATCTTAACATTTAGAGAAATGGCGCCATTAGAAAAATTGAGCAGAAAATAACTAAGAAAAAACGTCTTTGGGTGTTTTATTACAAGATGGAAGCATCATAAATCAGACATAGCAAGCCCAATCCATACAACTTACATCATTTTTTTAACCACAAACATGAGTGCATGAATAAATACTTAAAACAGAAAAACATAATTTGGCATTCCTAATGTCCAGTATATTCTTGACTTCAGGTTATCAAGCAGTTACCTTGAGCATAGTAAGGACTCAGTAAATGGTTTTTGAATGAATAAAAATAAGACCACAGTATGAGAATGCAGAATACAAAGCAGGAATTATGTTCACCTGGGTAATGATAAAATCAAAAACACTACATGCTAGGAAGCAAAAATGGGTCTTTGTTTTATCCATTTTCCCCCAGTTCCTAAAACTACATGCAATACATCTAGTGGGGGGAGTTATCTAGTGGAATCCAGTAGAATAGTCTTATTCATTAGCTACTGAAAGTAGTAGCAAAGACCTTCTTAGCACTCTTATTGAGTGAAAACAAGAACAAAAGAAAAAGCTTAAACACTTCACAGAGTTAAAAAAAAAAAAAAAGAAGATAAAGAAAAACAAGTTTTACTGGGAAAAAAAATGCCTACATGCAATTTAGATCGCTTGATGGTTTCTTTGGCTTTACAGAAGCTTGTCAGTTTAATGAGGTCCCACTTGTCTATCTTATCCCTTATGGCCTGTGGGTTTCAGGCTTTGTTCAGGAATTGGATGCCAGTTCCAATTTCCATGAGAGTATGTCCTTAATTTTCTAAGGTTCTTATGGTTTGAGGTTTTACATTTAGGTCTCTGATTCATTTGGAGTTAACCTTTGTGTATGGGGATAGATAGGGGTCCTGTTTTAATCTTCTGCATGTAGTCAGCCAGTTTTCCCAGCACCATTTACTGAATAGGTTCTCCTCTCCCCAGTGGTAGGTGACTGAGGCTTGGTCAAAGATGAGTTGATTGAGAAGTTGAGGTTTTGCTTCTAGAATCTCAATTCTATTCCATTGATCTGTATGCCTGTTCCTATACCAATACCAAGCTGTTTTGATGATTGTAGCTTTATACAAAAGTTTGAAGTCTGGTAATGTGATATCACCTGCTTTGTTTTTTTTCCTGAGGATTGTTCTGGCTATTCTTGGTCGTTTGTGTTTCCACATAAATTCCTGTGTTGTTTTTTCTAGGTCTGAGAAGAATGTTGCTGGTAATTTGATAGGTATTGCATTGAATCTGTAGACTGCCTTAGGTAAGATAGACATCGTCACAATGCTGATTCTTCCAATCCATGAGCATGGGATATTTTTCCACTTGTCGGGTCATCTATGATTTCTTTGAGCAGTGTTTTGTAATTTTCATTGTAAAGGTCTTTCACGTTTCTGGAGATGCCAAGGTATTTCATTTTTTTGTGGCTATTGTGAATGGAATTGTGCTTTTTACTTGGGTTTCTGTTTGTTTATTATTGGTGTAAAGAAATGTGATTGTCTTTTGCACATTTATTTTATATCCTGAGACTTTGCAGAAGGCCTTTATCAGTGTAAGGAGACTTTTGACAGATTCTCTTGGGTTTTCAAGGTACATGATCATGTCTTCTGCAAAGAGAGATAATTTGACTTCCTCTTTTCCTATTTGGATACCCCTGGTTACCTTCTCTTCTCTGATTGCTCTAGCCAGGATTTGGACAGGAGGGGTGAGAATGGGCATCCTTGTCTTGTTCCAGTTTTCAGGGGAAATGGTTCCAATTTTTGTCCACTTAGGAGTATGCTGGCTGTGGGTTTCTTGTAGATGGCTTTTACTACTTTGAGGTATGTTTAGTGTATGCCTAGATGTTCGAGGGTTTTTATCAAGAAGGGGTGCTGGATTTTATCAAAAGCTTCTTCTGCATCTAATGATATAATCATGTGTTTTTTGTTTTGACATCTGTTGATGTATTTAATTACATTTATGGTTTTATGAATGTTGAGCCAGCCTTGCATCCCAGGGATGAAGCCTACTTGGTCATGATGGATGATTTCTGAGATGTGTTGTTGAATCCGGTTTGCTAGGATCTTGTTGAGAATTTTAGCATCTATGTTCATCAGAGATATTGGCCTGTAGTTCTTTCTTTGCTGGATCTTCACCTGGCTTGGGTATCAATGTGATGTTAGCTTCATAAAATGATTTGGGGAGGGTTTCATCTTTCTCAATCGCCTGAAATACCTTCAGTAGGATTGGAATCAGCTCCTCCTCAAATGTCTTGTAGAATTCTGCTGGAAAGTCATCTGGTCCAGGGCTTTTTTTTTGTAGGTAGTTTTCTTATTACTTAGTCAATTTCCTTGATTGTTATTGGTCTATTTAGGGTCTCTATTTCTTCTTGTTTCAACCTAGGCAGGTTGTGTGATAACAGAAAATCCTCCATTTCCTTGAAGTTTTCAAGTTTGTTTCCATATAAGTGTACGTAGTAGTCTCTAATGATCTTTTGTATTTCTCCAGGGTCAGATGTGACTTCATCTTTTGTGTTTCTGATTGTGCTTATTTGGGTTTTTTTCTTTCTTTTTCTTGGTCAGTCTAGCTAGGGGACCATCGATCTTGTTTATCCTTTTGAAGAACCAGCTTTTTGTTTCATTGATGTTTTGTATTATCTTTTTGTCTTCTATGTCCTGGATTTGGGCTTTTATTTTGGTGATTTTATTCTGCTGAAATTAGGGTTTTTGTGGTCTTGCTTTTCCAGCTTCCTTAGGTGGCTTGTTAGGCTGTTAATTTGTGTTTCTTCCATTTTCTTCATGTGTGTTTGCAGGGATATAAATTCCCATCTTACTACAGATTTTAAAGCATCCCAGAGATTTTGGTAACATGTTTCTTCATTTTCATTTGTTTCCAGGTATCTTTTGATCTCTGTTTTGAATTCATCATTGACCCAGGATTTGTTTAGCATCATGCTGTTTAGTGTCCATGTCTTTGTGGGTTTTGAGGGGACCTTGGTGGTGTTAATGTTTATTTTTATTCCACTGTGGTTCGCGAAGGTGCACGGTACAATTTCTGTCCTTTTAAATTTGCTTATGCTTGATTTATGGACAATTATGTGGTCGATCTTAGAATACATTCCATGCAGTGATGAGTAGAATGTGTACTCTGTGGTTTTTGGATGGAGTGTTCTGTAGGTATCAATTAAGTCCATTTGGTCCAGAGTCACATTGAGGTTCCAGATCTTATTGCTGATTTTTTGTCCTGATGATCTGTCTAGGGTTGTGAGTGGGGTATTAAAGTCCCCAGTTATGATGGTGTTAGAGTCAATATCTTTCTGTAGTTTTCCTAGGAGTTGCTTTATAAAAGTTGGTGCACCTATGTTGGGTTCATATATGTTTAGGATAGACATTCTTGTTGATGTAGTGAATCTTTTATCATTATGTAGTGGCCTTCTGTGTCTTTTTTTTATTTTTGATAGCTTAAATGGTATTTTGTCTGAAATTAGGATCACGACTCCTCCTTTCTTTTGTGTTCCATTCACCTGAAAATCTGTTTTCCATCCTCTTACTTTGAATCTGTGCATGTCCTTTCTAGTGAGATGGGGCTCTTAAAGGCAGTATATTGTTGAGCAGTGTTTTGTAGTTCTCATTGTAATGGTCTTACACTTCTCTGGTTAAGAAGATGCCAAGGTATTTCATTTTTTTGTGTGGCTATTATGAATGGGACTGTGTTTTTTATTTGGTTCTCTGCCTACTTGTTG
>NW_007245147.1:0-644 GCF_000164805.1 Carlito syrichta | reverse complement strand
CAGCTGGAAAAGCAAGACCACAAAAACCCTAATTTCAGCAGAATAAAATCACCAAAATAAAAGCCCAAATCCAGGACATAGAAGACAAAAAGATAATACAAAACATCAATGAAACAAAAAGCTGGTTCTTCAAAAGGATAAACAAGATCGATGGTCCCCTAGCTAGACTGACCAAGAAAAAGAAAGAAAAAAACCCAAATAAGCACAATCAGAAACACAAAAGATGAAGTCACATCTGACCCTGGAGAAATACAAAAGATCATTAGAGACTACTACGTACACTTATATGGAAACAAACTTGAAAACTTCAAGGAAATGGAGGATTTTCTGTTATCACACAACCTGCCTAGGTTGAAACAAGAAGAAATAGAGACCCTAAATAGACCAATAACAATCAAGGAAATCGACCACGTAATAAGAAAACTTCCTACAAAAAAAAGCCCTGGTCCAGATGGCTTTCCAGCAGAATTCTACAAGACATTTGAGGAGGAGCTGATTCCAATCCTACTGAAGGTATTTCAGGCGATTGAGAAAGATGAAACCCTCCCCAAATCATTTTATGAAGCTAACATCACATTGATACCCAAGCCAGGTGAAGATCCAGCAAAGAAAGAACTACAGGCCAATATCTCTGATGAACATAG